>NC_057803.1:226123296-226202465 GCF_018294505.1 Triticum aestivum
GCCTTGCCGGGAAGCAAACGACAGAAAAGCTAAGTTGCCAAAGTTTGAGCAATCAGTTTTTAAATTTTTGAGTTATCTTCCTCGAACGACCCTGCTTTGTATGGAAAACCTGTGCGCGGAGGAACCAACTCATGGCTAGTTGCGCCCTTACTTTGTTTCGAGTCCGCTCAACAACTTAAGTGTGCTGCATCTAGTCGCGACAAGGTTTCTTGTCGGAAGCAGCGCTGCCAGCAGGTTGCTGACGTTCCGCACTCAGCTCTCGCGGCTCGGGTGCCTGCGCCGACAAGTTCCCTAGAAGCGTAGGGTAAAAACATACAAAGGAAGGAATCTAGTAGAGGAAATAACATAGCAATTGATAACAGAAATAAAGTTATATTACAAGATAACTTGTCGCAGCTCTAACAGACTGTATTCATAACATGATTAGCAGCGACAAGGGAAAAGAAGAAATGGGTGGCCTAGTCTACGCGATCGCCCTCAACCCTCTTGATCTCGCTCACCTTGTCCACAATGGGTGCGACAAGGGCCTTGAGTGCGTCCCAATCGGCGTCTGGCGGCAAGGACTTGAGGACGTTGGTGAAGTTGAGGCCTGGATTGCGGAAGTCCACCTTCATCAGCACCTTCTGGAGAACCCCGGCGCAGATTCTGCGCGACTCGTCGGCCAGTTGCTTTGGGATCCTCTCCCGGAGCCGCTGGAGTGCCGTCGCCACGCCCTTGAAGAACAGGCTGAGCTTGGCGCTGGGTTGGAGATTCTCGTCGGAGGGATACCCAAAGTCCTCCATCCCCAGCTGCGCCAGCTCGTCGTCGATGACTGCGGCAATATTCACCAGACCCTCGGTCCAGTGCTCCACAGTATCTCTGAATGAGTTCTGGGTAACTGCGATGCTCTCCAGCAGCGCCTTGTCAGCCTTGACCTTCTCCGACAAGGTCTTCTCCCGCTCCTTGGCGTCGCCCAGCGTCTACGTCAGCGTGGCCAGCTTCAACTCCAGGTCTGCATTGGAATCCTTGGCGGCGCTGAGCTCCTTTCCCCTCTCAGCGAGAAGACCTTGCAGCTCACCGTGGGCGGCAGCATCCTTCTCACGCTCACGCTTGAGCGCGGCAAGCTCCTCGCCGCTCTTCCCGATGTTGGCCTCCAGCTGCGCCACCTTCTCCTCCAGCTCTTTCTTGGCGGCCTCTGCGATTGCGGCAGCGTCCTTTGCTTCCTTGAGCGCCCCGCCAAGTGCTTGCTCGCGCTCGGCGAGCTCCTCCTCGTAGCTGTCAAGGTTGGCCTTCTGCTGCACCAATTCGCCTTCTCGCGCGGACTGCTTCTCGGCGGCCAGCCTTTGTTCCTCCTCAGCTTCGGCCTTCTCGAGAAGGAAGGCCGTGCGCTCCTCGGCGAGTCGCTCCCGCTCCTGTGCCAGGGACCGGAGAGCTTCTTGATTGTGGCCCCGGAGCTCCTCCGCGCGCTTCTCCATATCAACTCCCGCCTTCGCGACAAGCGCTTCCCGGGAAGCCAGCTTGTCTTGCCGTGCGCGGTAGAGTGACAGCAGCTTCCATAGCAGCTGCTCCTCCTCAGGCTCGCCACTGCTGCTGCTGGGCGCGTCGACCAACGACAGTTCAGCGGAGGCGAGCACCTCCTCATCGAAAGTTTCCCCCTCGACCGGCACCCTGGAGCTCGACGCCCAGGGTAGCTTGATGAAGATACCGTCGCCGGCCTTCAAGTAGGCGCCGGGCTGGGGCTCCTCGGAGCCCGGCTCCGCAGCAACGGCAGAGGGATCGGCGGTCGGCACAGCGCCTGGCGCTCCTGCGGCCTCATGGTCATCAGTGCGATCGCCCGACCCCTCGCCGGCTTCTGCGGCGGCAGCCTTGGCGGCCTCCTCGCCGGCAGTCTCGTCAGCACCGGCCCCTTCTTTGTTGGCGGCGGCGTCGTCAGTGCTGCCATGCGCGCCTTCCTCGCCGGCGCCCTCTGTCTCCATTGGCTCAGCAGCAGATGGGTCTGAAGAACGAAGAAGGGAGAAAAATCAATCAAAAATCCAAGAGAAGAAAATCAGAAGAAGAAGAACCCAAGGGAAAGTTTTTGGACAAGTGAATTACTTGTGCCAAGATCTGCAGTTGCGGTCTCGGCCGCCACAGGATCAACGATGCTGTCCCTTGCTGGAGAACTGCCCCTTGCCGGAGAGTTCTCCCTTGCCGGAGAGCGCTCCCTTGCCGGGGACTCCTCCCTTGGCGGCATAGTCGAAGCAGATGGCACTTCGGGACCAGCTTCCGGGCGCTCCTGATATCGCTGCTCTGCTCCTACACAAATCAACAAACAAGATATCAACAAAGGAAAAAGCACTCATGCGCGCCTGACAGCAGAAAGCTAACTATGAACTTACGCTGGGGGCTGCTTTGAGGAGTGGTTGCTGGGTCCGTCAAGGTGGTCTCGGACCCACCCCCTGCTGACACGGTGGGGTCATCTTAGATGACAATCACCGCGGCCTTGGCCCTCTTCGCTGCTCTCTGGGCCAGCGTCCTGAAAAGAAAGGAGTTCAGATTGAAGCAAGTCAGATACAAGATAAAAACAGCAAGATTGAATAACTACAAGAGCACCAAAGAAACTTACTCTTCTTCCTCCTCGTCGGAGCTGAGCGCGGAAAGATCGAAGTCCGGCTCCCCTCCGGTGCGGCGAGGCGGAGGAGTAGGATCACTTGCCCGCTTGGCGGGGGCGGTGGCGGTGGCCCGGGAAGATCCCACTCCAGTTGCCGCTGCTGCGTGAGGTGCTCCCGCGGCAACATTGCTTGTCGCGGTAGAGCGTGTCGCACGGCTCGGCGGCTGTTGACCCGGCTGCCGCCCCGCTACGTCCGCGGCCCTGCGAAGACGCCTTCTTGGCGGGGCCGGGGGCTCCGCCCGCGGCAAGCTTTCTGAAGGCTCGGGCTCTTCCTCGCCGGCCTCGCTCGACTCAGCTTCAGAGCCGGCAGGCTCTTCCTCGCCAATGAACTCCGCGCGCTCGGCGAGGTTTGTCGCCTCTGCCGCCTCCGCCTCCTCCACAGTGAACCCGAACGCGCCCGCGGCAGCTGCGGCCGCAACCTCTTCCGCCCTAGTGGCGATGCGCTGCAACTCCTCGTTGGTGGTGTCACGGGTGAGGCTCTTCTGCTCGTCAGCGCGGACCGGCACTTCTTCCAAGTTGTCGAAGAACGCTTGCACGACGTCATCCGCAGGCTCTTGCCAAGTTGGAACGATTCCATGTGAATCGCACAACGGCATCATGGCGCGGATCCGGTCAAGCGAAGAATTATTGCACAATGGAACGACGCCCCTCGCCAGCGTGAATGGGTGCTGGGGATCGCGTTTGAACAACTCCAGGAGCATTGCATCCGGCTCCAAGACGGTGAAGTTGTAGTTGAGGCCCGGCCGCAGCCTCATGATGTCCGCCGAGTTCTTGAATTCCCAGGCAGGCCTCCCCCTCTCCTGCAGGGGGGCGATGCGGCGGCGGAGGAAATCTCCACCTACAGCGCCTATAGTGAGCCCGGCAAGCCTGAGGCGAAGGATCCTAGTAATGGCGATCTTCAGCCTCTCGTCTTCCGGGGCCACGTTGCTCCAGTCACTGCCGCACACTATTGGAGCTTGGCGCACGGCGGTGAAGGTCTGCGGATTCTCCTCGACGATCCAGCACCACTCCGCTCTCCACTCCTCCCACTTGCTGCGAAGCTCACCCCCCAAGTACGCCTCCTTCTTGCCGACTCTCGAGATCCAGGCGATCCCTTCGGCAAGCGGCTCTCCTCTCTCTACCCGAGGCATGAAGAAGTGGCGGAAAAGGGCAACATTGGGGTGGACTCCGACAAAGTTTTCGCACAAATGTGCGAAAACTGCCATGGTTAGAACGGCATTGGGGGTGAAATCAAGGAGGCGGAGGCCGTAGGTGTTCATGATATCGCAGAAGAACTCCGAGAAGGGCGGGCAGAGCCCGCAATAGAAGAACAACGCGAAGAATGGGTACCCGTTTGGAGCCAGTTCCGGAGCAGCGGCCGGGAGTACCCTCGTGCGCGGATGTGCCCGCGTCTCCGTCGCCCAAAAGAGGTAGAAGTACTCCCTCAGCTCCTTCGCGCCGAGCTGGGGGGAGAAGATCGCCCGCTCCTTCTGCAGCGCTGCGAGCCGCTGCGCCTCGGCCGACCTCACGCCCTTTCCCTTGTCAGCTTTCGGAGCTATGGCGGAGGTGGTGGGGGAGGTCGATGGCGTTGGTGATGCTGGTGGCAATGGGGGGCGGAGCGCTGCTCTCTCGGCTTCGAGAAGAAGGGGGGGCGCGGCGGAGGTTCGTGAAGATGGAGTAGTAGCAACCAGCGAGGGGGTACGAACTGCCCCTGTTTCCTCTGCTTATAAAGAGGGACGGTGTCGGTGTACTAGAGCAGGGGTACCCTAGTATCCCGAACTTGTGCACGAGCAGTTGCAGCGCCGCGCGGCAAGGCTTGCCGGACGACCGCCAGAGTCCTCCGTGGGTTCCTTTGGAGCCATTCAAGAACAAAGCATTCAAGATGAAGAGACAAGGCCCCGGCAAGAGGATCTTGCCGGGAAGAGACAAGACCCCGGAAAGAGAAGCTTGCCGGGAAGACCAACCACGGCACTTCAAGAAACTTGCCGCGATGCACCGCACGTCCCGGCAAGGTCCGGTGAGCGACAAGCTTCTGGACTCGACAAGACGACGACCCCGACCAGGTACTCGCCGGGGGCCCGCTGCCACTCTGTACCCACGCTCCAGCGCACCCACCCGCGTGTCGCCATGAGGCTTCCTCAGGGGCGCGTGGCGGGAGCCTGTGCAGCGAGGGGTACGCGGTGGCAAGCGGAGATGAAGAGAAGGCCATCGTGGCAAACGGTGGCGCTCCTAACGGTCACTTTTTGCTCTGTTTAGGCAACTCAGACGGGCATTCAATGACCTTGTCCCGTGCCATCAGAGTTAGATAGGGTGCACTGTGTCCACAGTAGCGGTAGCTGCGCCTACCACATCCTTCTCCATTTTGACCCTTCTAGTCTACGTTGCCACCTGTCGGTGACCCCTTGAAAGTATAAAAGGAGGCCCAAGCACAACGTAGAAGGGGTAGGGCTCATTCGAAACATCAGGGACACTCTCATGCTCGGTCTGGCAGCGTCCATCGCTCCTGAGCAAAAATTCAATACACACAAACAAGCAGCAGTAGGGTTTTACGCATCCGTGCGGCCCGAAGCTGGGTAAAACTGCTCACGTGTACTGCCTCGATCCGCTCTTTGCGCGGCCTCCGCCCCCCTCTGAACCGAAAGGGGCCCGGTCCCCATAGGTGTTGGTGGATCAGTTTCCCCGACATCTTTGGCGCGCCAGGTAGGGGGCGTCGAGATTGTGCGAACCCGATCCGGCATGCACGCGAGCTAAATCTTCATCGTCTTCATCAACATGCCACCGAAGAAGAAGGATTCGGAGGCAGCTATTCCGTCTGCGTCGCTTTCACCGCCTCCGGAGCAAACGGGTGGTGGAGTGGACGCCGGCAGAAGAATGGGCGTCGACGAGGGAGCCCTCAGTGCGGCCAAGTCCAAGGACAAGGCGGCACAGGCCTCGGCGTCCATGCGCGCACCGCGCCCCTCTCAGGAGGCGCGGGACCAGCAGCGTCATGGCGTTCGCAGCGCCATACGTCCGCTGGGCCAAGATCAAGCTGGTGGTTCTCGTGGCGCTCAAGACCAACATGCACGTCAACATGCTGGCTCGAGCGAAGTACGGTCGCCTGGACGGGGCACTGCTCCTTCTAACGTGGTTAGGAGCCCGAGCACGCCCCACTCCTCGCACCGTTCACCTCCGCCGCCCACCACTCCAGCAGAAGCCTTGGCGCGAGCTCAACTGCTCCTAGATTATCCTCCGACGGCGGACAAGACCGACGAATGGAGGGCCACTATCCAGAGCCTCATCGGCTTCGCCAACGGCGACACTGCGCGGCAACCAAGCACCTCGCTGCCGCGGCAGGACAGCCGGACGCGAGCCGATGGCAACAAGACCGGGGGAGGTGCGACTTCCATGCACTCTCCACTATGAAGGCCAAAATCGCCGACTCGCCAGGTCCACCCCGACAGCGGCTCCACCGCGTCGTGGGACCCACGAGCTCGTCGCGACCAGCGCCAAGTTCTCCATGAACGACAACAAGAAGACGCTCGAACCCGCATCGAGCGCTGAAGAGAAGCCCGACGTCAATCCGACAAGCGCGCTGGGCCCTCTGTTGACATGCATGCGCCAGGGGAACCAGGCGATCTGCCGTACGCGGTAGGTTGTCCTGCGTTCACCCGTGAGCTGCGGCAAGTCCAGTGGCCCAGCACAAAGAATTTCAAACCAGACGTACCAGAGAAGTACGACGGCAAGACGCATCCGTCGGAGTTTCTCAGCATCTACACCATCGCGGTGCAGGCTGCCGGGGGACGGGACGACAAGATCCTTGCCAACTACTTCCCGCTGGTACTCAAGCCCAACGTCAGGTCCTGGCTCATGCACTTGCCGGCCAATTCCATCTCCTCTTGGGCAGATTTATGCCATCAGTTTGTCGGCGCCCTTACAGGCGGCCACAAGCCACATGGCCAAGAGAGCGATCTTCATCTGCTCGCCCAGAAGGAAGGAGAGCCACTGCGCAAGTACATTCAGAGATTCAACCGTGTACAGCATAACATCCCAGACGTCCACCCCGCCGCGATCATCAGTGCGTTCCATCAGAACGTGCAAAACCGAAGGATGAGGGAGGAGATGGCGATGTGTAAGATTAGAGACGTCAGCGAGCTTTACACCCTGGCCGACAAGTGTGCACGCGCTGAAGAGGGGAGGAGGCTCCCCGAAGAGAGTACATGAGCAGGAGGATCCGACAGTGAGGATGCCGCCCCGACAAGGAAAGGCCGGCGGCGGAACAACAGAAGGAAAAAGGGCAAGGAAGTGCTGGCTGTCGAGCAGACCGGCAACGGAGGTGGCGCCAAGGAAGCTAAAGCTGGTGGCTCCGACAAGGAGGCCCAGCCTATGGCGGCCGCCGACAAGCAGGACAGCTCCGGCAAGCAGTATTGTAAGATTCACCGCACCAAGGGTCACGATCTCCAGAACTGCAAGAAAGTCGAACAGCTTGCTGAGCAACAGAAAGCTGAGTACGAGCGGCGCGACAAGGAGAAGGCCCAGGAAGGAACTGGTGGATCGGGCAAGACACGTCCCGGCCGAGGAGGACGCCGCGGCAAGGCCAAGCAGCGGCAAGGAGACAGACCTCCCTGCGGCCGCGACAAGGATGAAGATGACGACGACGACGAAGACATGGATGATGACGAGGCCGACGAGCAGGAATTTCAGAAAGCCACAGAGGTCCTGTGCGTTGACGGTGGCGCCTCTCTGCATACTTCGCACCGCCAACTCAAGCAGTGGATGCGGGAAGTGAATACAGCAGAGCCATCCATAGAGTCACGCAAGCCCCTGAAATGGTCCAGCGCACCTATCATCTTCGACATTGAGGACCACCCTGATCGCGTAACTGCGGTCGGGTGTTTGCCGATGTTGGTTTCTCCAACTATCCGCAATCTCAAGGTCATGAAGATGCTAGTTGACGGCGGGGCTGGCTTGAACCTGATATCCTCCGTGGTCCTCCAGAAACTTCAGATCCCTGACAGCGAGCTCGAGGAGACCGGCACATTCCAAGGAATCAGCCCGGGAAGAAGCAAGCCGAAGGGAAAGATCACGCTGTCGGTCACATTTGGCAGCGAGCTGAACTTCAGGACTGAGAGGGTCACGTTTGACGTTGCCGACTTTCCATTACCTTACAATGGAATCCTTGGCCGTCCGGCACTCGCCAAGTTCATGGCAGCATCTCACTATGCGTACAACATACTGAAAATGCCAGGCCCAATAAGTGTCATCTCTGTCCCTGGCGACAAGAAGGATGCTCTTATCTGTGCCGACAAGATCTACCGGGAAGCGGCAGCCGCAGCAGAGCACAAGACACTTGCCGCTGAAGCTCCCGGAGGGAAGAAGAAGACCAAGTCCGGCAAGAGCTCTGATGCCTACTCCGGCAAGCGCACCTCTTCGGAGTGCTGCGCTACCGTCGAGGATGCACCATCGAGCTCCACCAGCAAGTGTAAGAAGGCAATGGCAGCTCCACCTGAGACTAAGAAGGTGTCCGCCAAGGAGGATGGCACTGGCGGTACCTTCACCATCAGTGCCACTCTTGACCCCAAATAGGAAAGCGCGCTCGTTGCTTTCCTGCGGGCGAATGTCGACGCGTTTGCATGGCAACCGTCTGATATCCCCGGTGTTCCCAGGAAAGTAATCGAGCACCACCTTGCCGTCTGTCCTCATGCGCGGCCCGTCAAGCAGAGAGTCAGGAAGCAGGCAGTGGAGCGCCAAGAATTCGTCGCAGAAGAAATCAAGAAGTTGGAAGCAGCAGGCCTTGTCAGAGGAGTTCTCCATCCCACGTGGTTGGCCAATCCTGTTGTTGTGCGCAAGGCTAACGGAAAATGGAGACTTTGTATTGACTTCACTGATGTTAATAAAGCTTGTCCCAAAGACCCATTTCCCTTGCCGCGTATTGACCAGATTGTTGACTCCACAGCCGGATGTGATTTGCTTTCATTTCTTGATGCATACTCAGGATACCATCAGATCTTCATGGCAGAAGAGGATGAAGAGAAAACCGCATTTATCACCCCATGTGGCATGTACTGCTTCGTATGGATGCCTTTCGGTTTGAAGAATGCTGGATCAACATTCGCAAGGGTAGTCCACCGTGCTTTTGAGCCGCAAATGCATAGAAATGTGGAAGCCTACATGGATGATATAGTGGTCAAGAGCAAAAACAAGGCTACTCTGATTCAAGATCTAGATGAAACTTTTGCAAATCTGCGCAGGATCAACCTCAAGCTCAATCCCGAGAAGTGCGTGTTCGGAGTCCCTTCCGGCAAGCTTCTCGGGTTCTTTGTGTCACAGCGGGGGATTGAAGCCAATCCCGACAAGATCAAAGCCATCGAGCAGATTGAAGCACCAAAGCGCGTCAAGGATGTACGAAAGCTTGCCGGTTGCGTGGCTGCTCTCAGCAGATTTATCTCTAAGTCCGCAGAGCGCGCCTTGCCGTTTTTCAAAATATTGAAAAAGGCAGGTCCGATGAAATGGACTCCAGAAGCGGAGGCCGCGCTACAGGACTTGAAGAGGTACCTGTCCTCCACTCCAATACTTGTCGCACCTAAGCCACAAGAGAAGTTGCTGCTATATCTGGCAGCAACCAATCAAGTGGTTAGTGCTGCGTTAGTAGCGGAGAGGGAGGCGGACGATGAGCCAGCAACCGCGGCAAGTGAATCCAGCGACAAGCAGGGGGCTTCTCCGACAAGCTCTGGCCCCGACAAAATTGAGTCTGCGCAGGCATGCAAGGAGGTGCAGAGGAAAATGGTGCAGCGCCCAGTTTACTTTGTCAGTTCCCTTCTACAGGGGGCTAGATCAAGGTATTCTGGCGTACAGAAATTGCTTTTCGGCCTTCTCATGGCCTCGAGAAAGCTGCGCCATTACTTCCAGGCACATGAGATAATAGTTGTCACTCGCTTTCCGTTGAAGAGGATACTGCAAAATCCAGAAGCAACCGGCAGGATTGTCGAGTGGGCACTGGAACTGTCAAGCTTTGGCCTCAAGTTTGAGAGTACTTCCACTATACAGAGCAGAGCATTGGCAGAATTCGTAGCGGAATGGACGCCGACACCAGACGAAGAAACTCCAGAAACAAGCATCCCCGTCAAAGAGGCAAGCAAAGAGTGGCTGATGTACTTTGATGGTGCCTTCTCGCTGCAAGGCGCCGGCGCAGGCGTGCTGCTTATCGCACCCACCGGAGAGCACCTCAAGTACGTAGTTCAGATGCATTTTCCCAAGGAGCAAGCAACGAACAATACCGCAGAGTATGAAGGTTTGCTTGCCGGACTCAGAATCGCGGCAGACCTTGGGATCAACAAGCTCATTGTCAGGGGTGACTCGCAGTTGGTCGTCCGCCAAGTAAACAAAAGCTATCAGAGTCCGTTGATGGAAGCATATGTTGATGAAGTAAGGAAGCTAGAAGCACACTTTGACGGCCTGCAAATGGAACACGTTCCACGAGCTCAGAACGATATTGCTGACGGCCTGTCAAAGTGCGCAGCACTAAAGTTACCTGTGGAACCAGGGATTTTTGTGCTCAAGCTGACTCAACCATCCGTAACACCGTTGACTGGACAGAGAAAGAAGAAGAAGTTGGTTTCTAATGACTACTTTCTGGCAAAGCTTCCCGAAGCCGCCGCCAAGAAGGTCCCCAAGATCGATGCCAAGAGTGCTGAGGAGCAGTCTGCTCCGACGAACCTCTTGGTTTGTTCCGTTGAAGCAGACGCTCCCGACAAGTTTTGCTCCGGCAAGCTTGCCGGGGAATATCACGCTCCGGCCGAACCGCAGGTTCTGGCCGTAGAAGCGGATGTTCCCACAGCAACAGATATGCCTTTAGCCCTTGTTGTCGAGCCGCAAGCTCCAGCATGGGCGCAGCAGATCGTCCGTTTCCTTCAGACAGGAGAGCTTCCCGAAGAGCAAGAAGAAGCGGAAAGAGTAGCCCGGCAGTCAAGTATGTACAAGTTTGTCGACAACACACTGTACAGAATAAGACTCAACGGTGTGAAATTGAAGTGCATTCGCCGGGAAGATGGACAACAGCTATTGGCAGAGATACATGGAGGCATATGTGGTCACCACATTGGCGCAAGAGCACTTGCCGGCAAAGCATTCCGACAAGGTTTCTTCTGGCCGACAGCCCTCCAGGATGCAACTGCACAAGTAACCAAGTGTGAAGCGTGCCAGTTCCATTCCAAACAGATACACCAGCCAGCTCAAGCTCTCCAGACGATCCCTTTATCCTGGCCATTTTCGGTCTGGGGGCTCGACATCCTCGGCCCCTTTCCCCGAGCTGTCGGGGGCTTTGAGTTCTTGTACGTCGCCATCGACAAGTTCACAAAGTGGCCGGAAGTGGAACCAGTGAGGAAGGTGACAGCACAGTCAGCAGCCAAGTTCTTCAGGTCGATTGTTTGCCGTTTCGGGATCCCTAACAGGATCATCACCGACAACGGCACGCAATTTACGACCCGCACCTTCATGCAGCACGTCCAAGATCTTGGCGCCAAGATCTGCTTCGCTTCTGTTGCTCATCCGAGAAGCAACGGTCAAGCGGAGAGGGCAAATGCTGAAGTGCTGCGAGGCCTCAAGACCAGAACTTTCGACAGGCTGCACAAGTGCGGAAGAAACTGGATCGAGGAGCTGCCGGTGGTTCTTTGGTCGATCAGGACGATGCCAAATCGAGCCACTGGCCAGACACCCTTCGCTCTAGTCTACGGAGCAGAGGCAGTTCTCCCCACGGAACTCGTTTACGGGTCACCTCGAGTGCTCACTTATGATGAGCTCGAGCAAGAGCAGTTGCGCCAAGATGATGCGCTACTCCTTGAGGAAGACCGTCTTCAGGCTGCTGTGCGAGTCGCTCGCTACCAGCAAGCTTTGCGTCGCTACCATAGCCGCAAAGTTAAAGCCAGGAGCTTCGAGGAAGGCGACCTTGTTCTTCGGCGTGTTCAGTCCGCCAAGAATTCCAACAAGTTGACGCCGAAGTGGGAAGGCCCTTATCGGGTGAAACGAGTCACTAGGCCTGGCACTGTCCGCCTTGAGACCGAAGATGGCATTCCGGTGTCACATCCCTAGCTTCTGGTAATGCTCTAGGCTAGCTTCATGTGTCCATCATGTTTAAATTTCATTTAAATTTGAAATGATGATTGGTGGAACCCTCAGAATCATGTTGAAAATGACCCAAATAAAAAAATTCCCCAAAAGGGTCCAAGAAAATGCTCATGTTGCCCTCTGAAAATATTGGACAGAGATAAAAATCAAAACAATATTTTTAGGAGCTCATGGACATTTAATTTGGCCATTTGGATTAATTCGATAAATATTTGCATTGGAAAGATATTTCTATATATATGAAATATGGTCCAAAAATTATGCCAATTATAAAAGAGCTCTGGAATAATACCATTAGCCCCTACAAAAATTGGCATAATAAAATTAAATGATTTAATATATTTGTTAAATCAAACAAATGTCAGAAAAATAGAAAACAGAGGTAAAATAGGAAAAACAGAGAGAGGGAGGGAAACATTACCTGCAGCCCACCTGGGCCACTTACCTGTAGCCGGCCCAGCTCCTCCCGCTGGCCCAGCCCACCTCCTCCCCTTTGTCTTCTTCCTCCCCTCGCACCGAAGCAGCTCGGTGGCGAGCGCCGATGCCGCCTCGGCCACCTCCTGCCTCCCTGCTTGCCTCCGCTACTCCCTGGAGACGCCATGCGGCTCCCTCAGGCCTCTCTCAACTCCCTCCCGTGCTCATCCCCTTCTCCTGCTCTCCCTCTCGCTCCGCACCTCGGACCCGAACGGAGCCGTCGCCACCGACGCCGTTCGCCGCGGCCACCATCCCCCTCTCGCCTCCCCGACGCCTCCCAGAGCTCCGCAGTGCCTCCCTCGACCTCCTCGACGTCTCACGCGACCAGAAGGGCCCCGAGCAGCCGCCATCGTCATCATCCCCAAGCTTCGGCCCCGGCGCCGTTCTCCATCGAATTCGGCCACTCCGGCGCGCCCCCGAGCTCGCTGACCCTCCCTGCGCGATCCCCGTGAGTCCCTGCTCCGTTTCCCCCTAACCCCAAGTTCGATTTCGAGCTCTAGCCGCCCCCTCTACCGGAGCCGAGACGCTCCGCCGCACGGACTCGTCGCCGGCGAAGCCCCGGTGACCAAACGGCCCCGCGCGTGCGTCCGTTGCACTCGCAACGACCCGTGGAGCAACGCTAGCGTGGCAGCTAGCTTGTTTGCAAGCCACAGCACTAACCCCGCACCCACCCGAGCTCCGGCCGCCGCCTCGGGCTCCACTCCGGTGGACTCCGTCCACCCCCGCACCTCCCGTTGGTCCCCCTAGGTGCGCATGGGCACGGGCTACCTTCTGGTGCCCTTCGCGCGTCCAGCCGTCGCCCGTAGCGCAACCCCGGTGAACTTCCGCCGCGTTCCGGGTCGCCGCCGGCCGAACTCCGGTGGCCAGTGACGTGGCTGGCTTAATTAGCCACTAATCACCCCTTTGTGACACTGACAGCAGGGCCCCACCTGCTAATTAATCATAGATTAGTTTCTGTTTAGTTTTTAACTAATCTAGTGGCCCCACCCGTCAGCATTGACTCTGCTGATGTGGCCTTTGACCCGGCCCCACCTGCCATTGACACTAAACAGCCCTGGGTCACTGACCAGTGGACCCCACTGGTCAGGTTTGACCTGGAGGCGCCCTGTTGACCTGCTGACATCAAGGTGATGACATGCTGACGCCATAATTCATTTTCTGGAATTATTTTAATTCTAAATAATCAGAAAATTCCAGAAAATAGCTAAAACTTCAATAAATCATAGAAAATTAACCGTAACTCCAAATGAAATAAATTATATATGAAAAATTATCAGAAAAATTCAAGGAATCCATCTGTACCATTTTCATGCATGTTAGAACAACTTATAGCTGCTGTTTAGCACAAATCAATTAAAGGGCATTTAAATAATCACATATGGAGTTTGAATTTGAATCTTGTATTCAAACCAACTTCATTTAACTTGTTGCTAGATGCATTAGCCCAAAACACATTCATTTTGCTATGTCATGATCATGCATCATATTGTGCATTGCATTGATTGTGTTTCCTTCTGTGTTGCCGGTATTTGTCCCCTCTCGATAGACGTGATACCGAGGATGTGATCGTTGACACTGATGAAGACTCAATGTTATCTTCAGAAGTGCCAGGCAAGCAAAACCCCCTTGTTCATTCCGATAAAATCCCACTCTCTCGCTCCTGCTCTCTTTTACTGCATTAGCACAACAACGACATATTTGATACTTGCTGCGGTAGCTGAACCCCTTTATCCTTTGCATGACCTGTCATTGCCACAGTAAATAGATGAAACCCACTAGCATGAGTAGGAGTTGTTTGAGCCCTGATGTGCCTACTCATTCATGCTTGTTTGTCATGCCTGCTACTGCTTAGAGTTGAGTCAGGTCTGATTCATCGGGGATGAATCAGAGGCGTGTGAACATGTCCTACTGTGTGTGAGCTAAGTGTGTGAACACGATTTGGTAAAGGTAGCGGTGAGAGGCCATGTAGGAGTACATGGTGGGTTGTCTCATTGCAGCCGTCCTCAGGAACTGAGTTCTGTGTTTGTGATCCATGACCAGCTACTACCACACATTGGAATGCTTAAGTGCCCCTCTCGACTTATTAATCAACATGATCTCTGTCCAGGAGTTGCAACTAGTTTCTGGTGTTTGTAGGTAGTGTTAGTAGTCTACCAAGTGGCACTCGGTACAGGTGGGCTTGGGACAGACTAGGCACCGTGGCACGGTGTACCAAGTGGCACCCGGTTGGTGGGCTTGGGAACCCTGCTCACATCGTTTGGGGCCGTGAGCGACACCCCGGCCGGATCTCCTTGCGGATGGAACCCGAATAGGCGATAAACCTGGACGAGAGACTTGTTCGGTTAGTCAGGTCGTGGCCGACTCCCTCGCCCGGCTTCCGCTTGAAGGTTGCCGAGGTACATGACGTGTACAGGGCGGTAAGTGGCGGGATCGTGTGTGAAGAAGTACACCCCTGCAGGGTTAACATCATCTATTCGAATAGCCGGATTCCTCGGATATGGAAACATGGACCCCTTGTACAGTTCATAGACAAGTGAAAGTGGATACTCTAAAATACGCAAGATAAGCGTGAGTGCTATGGATGGCGTTCTCGTAGGGAGATGGGAGCGGATCCATAGTGGTGTATTGATATGGTGAATATGTGGACTCGTGTGCGCCACCTCAAAGAGTTACTTGCAGTCGTAGTTCAGGATAGCCACCGAGTCAAAGCTGGCTTGCTGCAGTTAAACTCCACCATCCCCTTTGTTGATAATGAGGCATATGTAGATAGATCTGATGTAAGTCTTGCTGGGTACATTTGTACTCACGTTTGCCCATTTTATGTTTTGCAGAGAGACTTCAGTCTCACTAGTAGTTCCGCGTGGACTTCGACGTTTAGCTTGATACCTCAGCTACGATCTTGTGCCCTCGGCAGGATCTGATAAATAGTCAGGCTTCTCAGCCCTTTTCATTTATAGATGTCTGTACTCAGACATGATAGCTTCCGCTTGTGCTTTGACTTGTATGTTCTGATTGTTGGGTCATGAGACCCCTGTTTGTAATATCTCGCTCCTTGGAGCCTATTGATTAAAATATTTGAGTCGTAGAGTCATGTTGTGATGCCATGTTATTGTTGCACATATCGAGCATATTGTGTGTATGTTATTGAAATGCTTGGTATGTGTGGGATCTGACAACCTAGTTGTTTATCCTTGGTAGCCTCTCTTACCGGGAAATGTCTCCTAGTGTTTCCACCGAGCCATGGTAGCTTGCTACTGCTCCGGAACACTTAGGCTGGCCGGCATGTGTCCTTCTTCGTTCCTGTGTCTGTCCCTTCGGGGAAATGTCACGCGATGAATACCGGAGTCCTGTTAGCCCGCTACAGCCCGGTTTACCGGAGTCCTGCTAGCCCAGTGCTACAGCCTGGATTCACTCGCTGATGACCGACACGTTCGATGCTGGGTCATGGATGCCTGTCCCTGTAAGTCTGTGCCACTTTGGGTTTACGACTAGCCATGTCAGCCCGGGCTCCTTATCATATGGATGCTAGCGACGCTATCATATACGTGTGCCAAAAGGCGCAAACGGTCCCGGGCAAAGGTAAGGCGACACCCGTGGGAATACCGTGCGTGAGGCCGCAAAGTGATATGAGGTGTTACATGCTAGATCGATGTGGCATTGAGTCGGGGTCCTGACATCCGGTGAGCAACTCCTGGAACATTGAACATCTTCGTAAGTTTTACCCGTAGGGCGCGGTTGCCGGAAGCTTTTCCTGCAACCACCTTTTGTACAAGTCTTGCCGCTGTTGCATGTAATCCTTTGTACAAAGCCGGGCGCAGACCCCGTGCACCAGTAAAGTTCATGTGCCCCGCACATCTTGTCAGTTTTTTTATGCTATAATCCTTTTTTGCATATGTTATCTGACACTTTGTGCAGCACCAGACCCCGGTAAGCAATAACGAGCCCAAGGCTCCATATCATTACTTTATTTCTCTGTTTCTTTCTCAAAAGAAGGAAGGTTCCCTCGCCCACAAGGTTTACCGGGGGGGAGGAGAAGATAATGGTGTGGACCAGGCCGTTCAAGAAAGTTTCTCCTTGCCGAGAAGCAGACGACAGAAAAGCTAAGTTGCTAAAAGTTTGAGCAATCAGTTTTTTTAAGTTTTTGAGTTATTTTCCATGAACGACCGTGCTTTGTATGGAAAACCTGTGCGCGGAGGAACCAACTCGTAGCTAGCTGCGCCCTTACTTTGTTTCGAGTCCGCTCAACAACTTAAGTGAGCTGCAACTAGTTGTGACAAGGTTGCTTGTCGGTAGCGACCCCGCCAGCAGGCTGCTGAAGTTCCGCACTCGGCGCTCGCGGCAAGGGTGCCTGCACCGGCAAGTTTCCCTAGAAAGCGTAGGGCAGAACCATACAAAGCCAAGAGTCGAGTAAAGGAAGTAACACAGTATTTTTTTGCCTAAGATAGAGTTATATTACAAAAATAACTTGTCGCGCCTCTAATAAAGTGTTCCCATGACATGACTGGCAGCGACAAGAAAAGAAGAAAACGGACGGCCTAATCTACGCGACCGCCGTCAACCCTTTTGACCTCGTTCACCTGTCCACAATGGGTGCGACGAGGGCCTTAAGTGCGTCAAGATCAGCGTCCGCCGGCAGCCTCTTGAGGACGTTGGTGAGGTTGAGGCCCGGATTGCGGAAGGCCACCTTCACCAGCACCTTCTCCAGAACTCCGGCACAAATCGAGCGTGACTCGTCGGCCAACTGCTTTGGGATCCGTTCCCGGAGTTGCTGGAGCGCCGCCGCCACGCCTTTGAAGAACAGAGTGAGCTTGGCGCTGGGTTGGAGGTTCTCGTCGGAGGAGTACCCGAAGCCTTCCACCCCCAATTGCACCAGCTTCTCTTCGATGACTGCAGCAATGTTCACGAGGCCCTCCGTCCAGAGCGCCACAGTATCTCTGAGAAGATTCTGGGTTTCGGCGGCCCTCGCTAGCAGCGCCTCGTTGGCCTTGATGTCCTTCTTCAAGTCCGCCTCCCGTTTCTTGGCGCCGTCCAACGTCTCCGTCAGGGTGGCCAGCTTCAGCTCCAGATCAGCATTGGAATTCTTGGCGGCGCGCAGCTCTTTGCCCTTCTCGGAGAGTTGGCCCTGCAGCTCACCGTGGGCAAGGGCGTCCTTCTCGCGCTCCAGCTTGAGCGCGGCAAGCTCTTCGCCACCCACCTTCAGATCAGCCTCCAGTTGTGCCACCTTTACTTCCAATTCCTTCTTGGCGGTCTCGGCAGCCGCAGCCGCATACTTTGCCTCTTGGAGCGACCCGCCAAGTGCCCGTTCGCGCGCGGCAAGCTCCTCCTCGTGGCTGTCGAGGTTCACTTTCCGCTGAGCCAGCTCGCCTTCTCGCGCGTACAGCTTCTCGCCGGTGAGCCGCTGCTGCTCTTCAGCTTCGGCCTTCTCGAGGAGGAAGGCCTTCCGCTCTTCAGCAAGCTGCTCCCGCTCCTCCGCCAAGGCCCGGAGAGCTTCCTGGCGAAAACCCCGGAGCTCCTCCGCTTGCTTCTCTATATCCACGCTCGCTTTCGCGATGAGCGCTTCCCGGGACTCCAACTTGACTTGACGGGCGCGATAGAGCGCCAGCAGCCTCCGCAGCAGCCGCTCCTCCTCGGGCTCGTCACTGCTGCTTCCCGGCGCGTCAACGATCGACAACCCGGCGGAGGCGAGCACCTCCCCATCCAAAACTTCTCCTTCCACCGGCGCCTTGGAGCTTGACGCCCAAGGGAGCTTGATGAAGATGCCCTCGCCAGCCTTCAGATAGGCGCCGGGCTGGGGCTCCTCGAAGCCTTACGCTGCGGCAGCGGCGGAGGGATCGGCGGTCGGTGCAGCGCCTGACGCTCCTGCGGCCCCAGGGCCGTCAGTGCGATCGCCAGATCCCCCGCCAGCTTCCTCGGGGGCAGCCTTGGCAGCCTATTCACCGGCAGGCACATCGGCACCAGCTCCGTCTTCGGCGGCCGCGGCATCATCAGTGTTGCCGCGCGCGTCCTCTCCGCCGCCCGCCTCGGTCTCCATCTGTCAGGACCCTGACTCGATGTCACATCGATTTAGCCTGTAACACCTCATATCACTTTGCGGCCTCACGCACGGTATTCCCACGGGTGTCGCCTTACCTTTGCCCGGGACCGTTTGCGCCTTTTGGCTCACGTATATGATAGTGTCGCTAGCATCCATATGATAAGGAGCCCGGGCTGACATGACTAGTCGTAAACCCAAAGTGGCACAGACTTACAGGGACAGGCATCCATGACCCAGCTTCGAACGTGTCAGTCAACAGCAAGTGGGTCCGGGCTGTAGCACTGGGCTAGCAGGACTCCGGTAAACCGGGCTGTAGCGGGCTAACAGGACTCCGGTACTCAATGCGTGACATTTCCCCGAAGGGACAGCCACAGGAACAAAGAAGGACACATGCCGGCCAGCCTAAGTGTTCCAGAGCAGTAGCAAGCTACCATGGCTCAGCGGTAACACTAGGAGACATTTCCCGGTAAGAGAGGCTACTAAAGATAAACAACTAGATAGTCAGATCCCACACATACCAAGCATTTCAATCATACACACAATATGCTTGATATGTGCAAATACAACGTAGCATCACAACATGACTCTACGACACAAGTACTTTAGTTAAGGCTCAGGGAGCCATACATATCATACACAAAGGTACGGGTCTCACGACCCAGCATTCAAGTCATACAGTCATACAAACCAGCAGCTGAAGTAACTTGTCTGAGTACAGACAACTAGTAAAATAAAAGAGGCTTGGAAAGCCTAGCTATACTACATGGTCCTTCACAAGCTCAGGATCACCACCTGGGCCTTTAGCCTACTCGTTGATGTCAACGTCTACGTAGAACCCATCAGAAGGGGTTGCAGCGTCTTCTGTAAAATGTAAATTATAGCAACATGAGTACAAAGGTACTCAGCAAGACTTACATCAGATCCTACATACATGCATATTATCAAGAAGGGTTGGTGGAGTTGTTGCAGCAAGCCAGCTTTGACTCTTGGCTAGGCTAACCTACGAGACTCCAACTTGAAATGGTTTTGCGCACACGAGTCCACTACTCACCAATTCAATACACTACCGAGGATCCACCTCCGCCTTCCTACGGAAGAGCCATCCGCGGCACTCACACTTATCTTGAGGCTTTTAGCAGTTTCCATTTACTTGTCTATGAACTGTATAGGCAACCAAGTAGTCCTTAACCGCGGACGCGGCTATTCGAATAGATCATGATAACCCTGCAGGGGTGTACTTCTTCATACATGTTTCCACCACTTAGCGTCTGCACACGACATGTGCTCGGCAGACTTCAAGCGAAAGCCGACGTGGGTGTAGACCACGACCTACCTAAACACCTAAGCCTCTAGTCCAGGTTTATCGCCTATCCAGGTTCCATCCGCAGGGAGTCCGGCCGAGGTTTCCCATACGGCCCCGAACGATGTGAACAGGGTTCCCGAGATACCTAACGGGTATTCGGTACACCCGGCCACGTACCTACCGCATCACAGCCCACCCCTACGGTCAGCGCTGTCCACGGCCTCCAGTAGGCTACAAACACCAGAAACTACTTGCAACTCCTGGACAGAGAGCTAGGGTGAATAATAAGTCGAGCGGGGTCATATTTCAGGGCCCAATGCATGGTAGCAGCTGTATCTTAAATCACACATACAGATCTCAGTGCTTAAGGTCGACTTCAATGAAACAACCCACCATGTACTCCTACATGGCCTCTCATCGATACCTTTACCAAATCGTGTTCACCACACCACTCTCATTACCGACATAATCATTTCACTCTAGCCCATCACCCAGATGAACCAGACCTGACACGACTCTAAGCATAGCAGGCATAGCAAGGTAGGAACAACACATACATATGGCTCAATCAACTCCTACACATGCTAGTGGGTTTCATCTAGTTACTGTGGCAATGACAGGTCATGCAGAGGAAATGGGTTCAACTACCGTAGCACACAGCAGTTTGAAACGCGTTGTCTTAATGCAGTAAAAGAGAGCAGGAGCGAGAACATGGGATTGTATCGATATGATCAAATGGTTGGTTGCTTGCCTGATGGGTCGATGCACTGATACGGTTCTTCGTTAGGGTAATCACGGTACTCCTCGGAGGCAGAACCTGTCGCAAAGGACACCGATACACAACCATCACCAAACAATGTGCAACAATATGATGCATGCATGAAACATGGCAATATGAGTGTGTTGGGCTAATGCAACTAAAACCAGAAGGGTTTGAACCAATTTGAATCAAAGATTCAAATTTCAAACTCAACCATGGCCTTTTAAAGTGCTTTTCCTTGTTTTGCATTAAACATCAAGTTAACTTGTTTAGTCATGCATGAAAATAGTACAGATGGACAGATTGGATTTTTCTGATCATTTTTCATATATAATTTGTCTGATTTGGAGTTACAGAATAAAAGTTATGAATTTTTGAAGTTTAAATTATATTATGGAATTTCCTATATTAGAATAATTCCAGAAAATCATTATTGCGTCAGCCTGACGTCAGTGTGATGTCAGCAGGTCAACACAACAGGTCTGGGTCAAACCTGACAGTGGGTCCCGCATGTCAGGGTGATTATTTTAATTAAAGTTTAATTAAAACTAAACAGGTTTAATTAACAGTGCTGGGCCCCACCTGTCATTGACTCAGGGGAGTCAACCAGGGCCCACCCCTGGTCAAAGTCAAAGCTAGCGACGCCGGCGTTTAGCCGCCGGCGAGCCCGACGCGGCGGCGGGAGTGGTTTTGGCCATTTCGGCCACCAAATGGGTCGCGGAGACCACCGGAGTGGAGCTGAGGACAAGCCGCAGCTCTTGGTGGAGTCCGTTGGGGTCGGGGTGGCCGGAGTTGGCGCCGGCGACGACTTTGGCAGCCACCGGGGTTCGGCCGAAGATGAACTTGGCGCTAGAGGGGTCGGTGAGGCTCGTGGAGTGGCTGGCTAGGTGCTGCGGGACTCGGTGAGTAAGATGGACACCATCTTGTGGCCGGAGTGTGGCCGGAAGCACGTCGGCGACGAGATCCGCGGCGGTGCGGGCGTGTGATCCTCGTGCGGTGGCTACACTGCTCGGGAATGAGAGAGAGAGGGTCGGAGGAGTAGCTGGGCTCACAGCGCTCCCGTAGAGGCCACCGGCGGGGTCGGGGACGAGCTGAGGCGGCGACGGCGTTGAAGGGGATCTCCGGCGACGGCGAGCTCGGGCGAGGTCGGTGCGGTGGTCTCGGGCCGCACGAGCACACGGGGCTCGGCTAGCTCGATGGAGTGGACGGCGGCGGAGCTCTTGGACACGGTGGCACGGCGTGAGGTGGACGGAGGGCGTGGCTACAGCGAGGGGGTGGCGGCGATGGCGTCGGCCATGGCTGGGGCGTGCAAGGGGGAGGAGCTGGAGAGGAGAGGGAGTGTATGGGAGGTTTGGGGGAGAGAGGGAAGCCGATCCACGGCGTTAGCCGGGCGAGGGAGGCGGCGAGGCGGCGAGCAGGTGCGTGGCACCCATGCGGTGCTCGCCGTCGAGCACCTGCCTGCCTGCCTGGCCGGAAGCAGCTCGCTGGCGTGGTGCTAGGCTGGGCCGGCAGGTGGGCCGGTGCTGGGCGACAGGTAAGTTTTTCCATTTTCTTCTGTTTTCTATTTTTTTTAATACTTCTGCAACTTTGTTGAATTTAATAAAATACCTAGGCAACTTCAAAAATCACCAAACTACTCCTGGTCCATAGTTGGATTATTTCCAACATGAAACATTTTAGTTTGGAGATATTTGAGCATTTAAATATTTTATATAATTTTAAATGCCCAAATTCAAATATTTATGATTTAATTCAAAAACCCTAGGATGGCCTAGGAAAATGTGCACCACTTTTGGCAGAGGTTCTGAACCAAGACAAAAATGATGGGCATTTTAGAAGGGCATTTCAGGTTCATTGAAAAATTATTTTTAGTAACCCTAGTTGGTTTCAGAGGGGACTGGGGGTTCTGTCATCCCCATTTCAAGTTTCTGATGAAAGAGTAAACATGACGCAACACTCTAATGCATGACTAGCTAGGGTGTGACAACTCACCCCCACTCAAAAGAATCTCGTCCCGAGATTTGGGTTCTTCCGGAAAGAAAGTGGGGTACTCGAGTCGAAGACGATCCTCCCTTTCCCAAGTTGCTTCATCCTCAGAATGGTGCGACCATTGAACCTTGAGAAACTTGATATTATGACGTCGAGTGGTACGCTCGGCCTGATCAAGGATACGAATGGGGTACTCTCGATATGTAAGATTATCTTGGAGATCAAGCGTTTCGTGGTCCACTCCACGGATAGGATCCGAGAAGCAACGCCTGAGTTGAGAAACGTGGAAGACATCGTGGACTCTGGAGAGGTGCGGAGGTAGTTCCAATTGGTAGGCAACTTCTCCTTGTTTGGCGAGAATGCGAAAAGGTCCAATGTATCGAGGAGCCAATTTGCCTTTGATACCGAAACGATGGGTTCCCTTCAGAGGGGTAACCCGAAGATAAGCCTTCTCGTCAACCTCGAAAGTCATAGCCTTATGTTTTCGGTCATATTGACTCTTTTGACGGGATTGGGCTGTTTTCAACTTTTCACGAACGATACGAACTTGTTCTTCTGCTTCCTGAATCATATCCGGGCCAAAGAATTGTCTTCCCCCGGTCTCTGACCAGTTAAGGGGTGTTCGACACCGTCGTCCATAGAGAACTTCAAAAGGGGCTTTACCCAAGCTAGATTGATAGCTGTTGTTGTAAGCGAATTCGGCAAATGGAAGACACTTCTCCCAATCCATTCCGAATGAGATAACAGAGGCTCGAAGCATGTCTTCTAGAATCTGGTTGACGCGTTCCACTTGACCGCTCGACTGAGGGTGGAAAGCGGTGCTGAAGGAGAGACGGGTTCCCATAGCATTTTGGAAACTTTCCCAAAATCGAGAGGTGAAAAGACTTCCTCGATCCGAATTAATTTCCAAAGGAACACCATGGAGAGACACTATACGGGAGATGTATAAGTCTGCCAACTGACTAGCGGTTATACTCTCACGAACAGGTAAGAAATGGGCTACTTTGGAAAGACGATCGACAACGACGAAGATAGCATTATTCCCTCTCTTGGTCCTGGGAAAACCGGTAATGAAATCCATACCAATTTTTATCCCATTTCCATTCAGGAATGGCTAAGGGTTGAAGGGTGCCAGCAGGCCGTTGATGCTCTGCTTTAACACGACGATAGACGTCGCAATTAGCAATATACTGAGCAATTTCTCTCTTCATCCTAGTCCACCAGAACCTCTGGCGTAGGTCCTGATACATCTTAGTACTACCGGGATGAATGGTGAGAGGAGATTCATGAGCCTCCTTAAGGATCAACTGCCGTAGATGCTGGTTCTTGGGAACCACTAAACGGTTCCCAAAGTACACAACACCATGATCATTTGTGGAGAAACAACTAGCACCTCCGCTAGCAATGTTCACCTTGATTTTAGATATTCCCTTATCTCGCTTTTGGGCAGCAATGATTTGACTCGTAAGAGTAGGTTTCGCCACCAAGGTGGAAAGAAATCCTTGAGGAACAATGTGAAGGTTAAGCTTCCGAAATTCCTCATGGAGAAGCGGTTGACTTTGTTGTAACATTAGGTTGTTACAATAAGATTTACGACTTAGCGCATCAGCCATGACGTTGGCTTTCCCTGGGGTATAAGTTATTCCTAAGTCGAAATCTGTGATCAACTCGACCCAACGTCTTTGCCTGAGATTCAAATCCGGTTGGGTGAAGATGTACTTCAGACTTTGGTGATCAGTGAATATTTCGCAACGATTACCGAGGAGGTAATGTCGCCAGGTTTTAAGTGCATAGACTACATCTGCAAGCTCTAAATCATGAGTAGGATAATTCTCCTCATGTGGGTGCAATTGCCGTGAAGCGTAAGCAATTACGTGTCGATCTTGCATGAGAATGCAACCTAGTCCTTGTCGCGAGGCGTCGCAGTAGATAACAAAGTCCTTGGAGAAGTCTGGCGGTACCAGTACGGGAGCAGAAGTCAGGCGTCTTTTCAGTTCCTGAAAGCTGTGCTCACATTGTGGAGTCCATTTGAACTTTTTATCTTTCTTGAGGAATTCAGTTAGAGGTTAGCAACTTTGGAGAAGTTCTCGACAATAGCTCGCTAGGCCCAGAAAACTCCGAACTTGCTTGACCGATTCAGGTGGAGTCCAATTAAGGACGGCTTGAACTCGCTCAGGGCTAACAGCAATACCTTTACCAGATATTACATGACCCAGATAGGTCACTTCCGACAACCAGAATTCACATTTGGAAAACTTGGCATAAAGGCGGTGCTCTCGAAGTTTCTTCAACACTAGCCTTAGATGTTCAGCATGTTCTTCCTCGTTCTTGGAGTAGATGAGTATATCATCGAGATAAACTACGACGAATTTATCCAAATACTCCATGAAGATTGAGTTCATTAACCGAGAAAAGGTGGCTGGAGCGTTGGTTAAACCGAAGGACATAACGGTGTACTCGTATTGGCCATAACGAGTAACAAAGGCCGTTTTAGGGATGTCCCCGTTTCTGATTTTAATTTGATGGTAGCCCAACCTCAAATCCATTTTGGAGAAGATTGAGGATCCAGCGAGCTGATCATACAGGTCGTTGATCCTGGGGAGCGGATATTTGTTCTTGATTGTGACCAAATTGACAGGTCGATAATCTACAACCATCCGGTCCGTACCATCCTTCTTCTTGACGAAGAGGACGGGGCAAGCCCACGGAGATGAGCTAGGTCGGATGAAACTCTTTTTCAAGGACTCATCGAGTTGTTTCTTAAGCTCGGCTAGTTCTAGTGGTGCCATATTATAGGATCTTCTAGCAATCGGAACGGTTCCTGGAATGAGGTCTATTACGAACTCAACATCTCTGTCAGGTGGAACACCTGGCAATTCCTCTGGGAAGACATCCGGGAAGTCACGGACTACCGGAACGTCCTCAAGGTCTGGCAAAGGGCTGGCGTTAAGAGAATATAACTGTCGCTTGGCTATTCGGGTCAAGACATTGACTATCTTCCTCGAAGGATGGGTGAGTTGAACAGTCCTAGAGAAGCAATCAATTTTGGCATGATGAGCTGACATCCAGTCCATACCCAGAATGATATTAATATCTGAAGATTTAAGGGCTATCAAAGACGCGAGGAAAACAAGTCTGTCGACTTGGATTTCATTTCCATGGCTTACTCTAGAAGTTTGCCATTTGGATCCCGGAGTTTGAATTACCATAGAGGTTGGCATATCACCGAATGCGACGTTATGCAAACGAGCATAATTTTCGGATATAAAAGAATGAGAGGCTCCTGTATCAAAAAGGACAGATGCCGGGTGGCAATTAACAAGGAGCGTACCGAGAACGACGTTGGGATCTTCTTGGGCTTCTTCGGCAGAGATACAGTTGACATGGCCACGTGTAGCGGTGGCCGGCTTGGCGTGGAATACTTTTCCTGTCGGCTTGCCACGGCCAACAGCTTTAGCAGATTGGTTGGGGTTGGTCTGGGGACACTCACGCATATAGTGGCCAGATTCCCCACACTTGAAACAAGTCACGGAGCTGGTACGTGGAGGAGCATTGTTGGTTGGACCCCCATAGGGCTTGGCTGGTGCAGACTGTTGAACAGGGCGAGGCGCCTGGAAAGATGGCCTCGGTGTGAACCTGGGTGGCAGGGCGGTGTTGGGCACCCACACGCGGCGCTTCTAAGGACCAGCACCGGATGAGGAACCCATGTCACGGCCATGCTTGCGTGTTGCGTCATAATCAGTCTGACCAGTTTCAGCACTAATGGCCTTGTTAACAAGTTTCTGAAAAGATGTGCACTCATGCAGACGGAGGTCGCGGCGAAGCTCAGGACTAAGGCCCTTACGGAACCTTGCTTGCTTCTTGGCATCAGTAGAAACTTCCTCAGTTGCATATCGTGCGAGATTACCAAACTCCCTGCTGTAAGCATCCACAGAGAGTCCGCCTTGGGTGAAATTGCAAAATTCCTCACGTTTACGGTCCATGAGACCCTCCGGAATGTGATGTTCACGGAAAGCCTCGCTGAATTCAGCCCAAGTAGTGACATGGCCCGCTGGGCGCATAGCTCCATAATTCTCCCACCATAGACTGGCGGGGCCTTCAAGATGATATGCAGCAAAGGTGACCTTGTCAGCCTCAGCTACTAGCGCGGAACGCAGCTTGTGAGAGATACTGTGAAGCCAATCATCAGCGTCGAGAGGCTCGACGGAGTGGTGGAACGTGGGTGGATGTAATTTGATAAAATCACTGAGTGACACCACGTTAGTCCTCTGATGGTGTGCTGTGTTCTGTTCAATACGCTCCAACAAACGGTTGGTCTCCCGCTTGTTTCTCTCAGCTTCCATCATAACCTCGGCTAGGGAAGGAGGATGAGGCAGATTTGCATCCCTGACTTCACTGCCTTCGGCCTGCTCTTGAGGAGCAGGGTTAGTGCGCGTGTTGACCATCCTAGGTAAACAAGACAATGATTTAGTCAGGATGATAAATTCCGACATAGGATACAAAATGTAAGGGATAACTCGAAATGCAAGATGATCATCCGTATGACATGGTAGGTACAGAAATTGCTTCTTTATTCCATCGTCATACACACCATACAGGGTTTAGCACAAGACCAAACAAAGTACTATTACGGTGAAAAGAGGATTACATCTCATCGGAGGCATCCCAAGCTCCTATACATTATTTTTCTACATCTCCGGAAAGAGTACAAACTAGGTCATATCCCACGAGTCACGCAGGACGATAGACGACACGGCTAACGCGTACTAGTGATACTACCACTAATTCAGACCGATCCGTAGTAGTCCTCGTAGAAGTCACCTCCATAGCCTGGAAGCTCAACATGATCATCCGGAAACAGACGATCTCGCGGAGCTTGTGGACCATAGGGGCTAGGATGAGGTCGTGGACCAATAGACGGTGGCCTGCGGGGACCGCGAGGTGGGGTGATGCCTCCTACATCACGCCAACCCATCACGTCTGGCAGAGCTGATCTCACAGGATAGAGATCGCGCATATCCGAATATCCAGCTTGCACCGCCGGTGCAAACCGAGCCAATGTGGCCTAGTGGTCAGCACGGGTATTGAAGAGCTCTAACCTCAAGGCCCGATTTTCACGGTCCTTATCCTCGAGCATCTCAGCAGTGATGCGAGTCCGTGAATCCTCCTGGGTGGGGTCAGCATAGATAGCCTGGAGATACCCTTGTGCTCCCGGAAGTGATCCTGGCATATACCGGAAATCAGAGTCCCGAAATAGACCAGATCTGACTCGCATGATGGTCATCATAGAGTAGGCGGCGTCCTGCACAGCCATCTCAATAGTAACCCTGAGTCCATAGGAACAGTGAAGGGGCTCGGTGGATCCAGGATAAGATGGAAATATCCTGACAATGCAGAGATACTGGCTTTGATTGAAGTCCCGAAATTGCTCTTCGACCGTGTACTCAGGATACCAGCGATATCCCGCCTCAGTCATTACCCTGACCAACATGGCGGTATGACCGGGTACATGTAGGCATCGAGTCAGGCGAACCACTTGATTGAGGTCGCGAGTGGCCATCTGAAAGCACAATCATAATGCAAAGGCATTAGAATTTCTAGCAAAATTTCGGCAGCATAACAGCTGTGAATGCTCAAGAAGGATTTTGAGACATTTGACAAAGGATTTCATACACACTCAACATCATCATATCAAGGTTCTGAGTCCATCCTAACAACATAATGTGGTAGAAGAACTGAACTAGGCTTGTATCCATCGAACCTATAAGGTACTACTGATTAGTAACGCGTGATCCTGATAGGGAGGATAGATCCTAATTCCTTAACCCCCGGTGGAAGAATAGACTGACTCAGATCAGAATGTCATAAGATAAAGGAGTAAAAAGAGCCTTACGTTCCAACCCACAAACAATTCCCCTACATATAACTAAAGAATTTCTAGACTCAACATCGACCAGTTTGGCTTGGAGAACCTACAGGCAGTCCGGCTCTGATGCCAACGCTGTCAGGACCCCGACTCGATGTCACATCGATTTAGCCTGTAACACCTCATATCACTTTGCGGCCTCACGCACGGTATTCCCACGGGTGTCGCCTTACCTTTGCCCGGGACCGTTTGCGCCTTTTGGCTCACGTATATGATAGTGTCGCTAGCATCCATATGATAAGGAGCCCGGGCTGACATGACTAGTCGTAAACCCAAAGTGGCACAGACTTACAGGGACAGGCATCCATGACCCAGCTCCGAACGTGTCGGTCAACAGCAAGTGGGTCCGTGCTGTAGCACTGGGCTAGCAGGACTCCGGTAAATCGGGCTGTAGCGGGCTAACAGGACTCCGGTACTCAATGCGTGACATTTCCCCGAAGGGACAGAGACAGGAACGAAGAAGGACACATGCCGGCCAGCCTAAGTGTTCCAGAGCAGTAGCAAGCTACCATGGCTCAGCGGTAACACTAGGAGACATTTCCCGGTAAGAGAGGCTACTAAAGATAAACAACTAGATAGTCAGATCCCACACATACCAAGCATTTCAATCATACACACAATATGCTTGATATGTGCAAATACAACGTAGCATCACAACATGACTCTACGACACAAGTACTTTAGTTAAGGCTCAGGGAGCCATACATATCATACACAAAGGTACGGGTCTCACGACCCAGCATTCAAGTCATACAGTCATACAAACCAGCAGCTGAAGTAACTTGTCTGAGTACAGACAACTAGTAAAATAAAAGAGGCTTGGAAAGCCTAGCTATACTACATGGTCCTTCACAAGCTCAGGATCACCACCTGGGCCTTTAGCCTACTCGTTGATGTCAACGTCTACGTAGAACCCATCAGAAGGGGTTGCAGCGTCTTCTGTAAAATGTAAATTATAGCAACATGAGTACAAAGGTACTCAGCAAGACTTACATCAGATCCTACATACATGCATATTATCAAGAAGGGTTGGTGGAGTTGTTGCAGCAAGCCAGCTTTGACTCTTGGCTAGGCTAACCTACGAGACTCCAACTTGAAATGGTTTTGCGCACACGAGTCCACTACTCACCAATTCAATACACTACCGAGGATCCACCTCCGCCTTCCTACGGAAGAGCCATCCGCGGCACTCACACTTATCTTGAGGCTTTTAGCAGTTTCCATTTACTTGTCTATGAACTGTATAGGCAACCAAGTAGTCCTTAACCGCGGACGCGGCTATTCGAATAGATCATGATAACCCTGCAGGGGTGTACTTCTTCATACATGTTTCCACCACTTAGCGTCTGCACACGACATGTGCTCGGCAGACTTCAAGCGAAAGCCGACGTGGGTGTAGACCACGACCTACCTAAACACCTAAGCCTCTAGTCCAGGTTTATCGCCTATCCAGGTTCCATCCGCAGGGAGTCCGGCCGAGGTTTCCCATACGGCCCCGAACGATGTGAACAGGGTTCCCGAGATACCTAACGGGTATTCGGTACACTCGGCCACGTACCTACCGCATCACAGCCCACCCCTACGGTCAGCGCTGTCCACGGCCTCCAGTAGGCTACAAACACCAGAAACTACTTGCAACTCCTGGACAGAGAGCTAGGGTGAATAAGAAGTCGAGCGGGGTCATATTTCAGGGCCCAATGCATGGTAGTAGCTGTATCTTAAATCACACATACAGATCTCAGTGCTTAAGGTCGGCTTCAATGAAACAACCCACCATGTACTCCTACATGGCCTCTCATCGATACCTTTACCAAATCGTGTTCACCACACCACTCTCATTACTGACATAACATTTCACTCTAGCCCATCACCCAGATGAACCAGACCTGACACGACTCTAAGCATAGCAGGCATAGCAAGGTAGGAACAACACATACATATGGCTCAATCAACTCCTACACATGCTAGTGGGTTTCATCTAGTTACTGTGGCAATGACAGGTCATGCAGAGGAAATGGGTTCAACTACCGTAGCACACAGCAGTTTGAAACGCGTTGTCTTAATGCAGTAAAAAAGAGCAGGAGCGAGAACATGGGATTGTATCGATATGATCAAATGGTTGGTTGCTTGCCTGATGGTTCGATGCACTGATACGGTTCTTCGTTAGGGTAATCACGGTACTCCTCGGAGGCAGAACCTGTCGCAAAGGACACCGATACACAACCATCACCAAACAATGTGCAACAATATGATGCATGCATGAAACATGGCAATATGAGTGTGTTGGGCTAATGCAACTAAAACCAGAAGGGTTTGAACCAATTTGAATCAAAGATTCAAATTTCAAACTCAACCATGGCCTTTTAAAGTGCTTTTCCTTGTTTTGCATTAAACATCAAGTTAACTTGTTTAGTCATGCATGAAAATAGTACAGATGGACAGATTGGATTTTTCTGATCATTTTTCATATATAATTTGTCTGATTTGGAGTTACAGAATAAAAGTTATGAATTTTTGAAGTTTAAATTATATTCTGGAATTTCCTATATTAGAATAATTCCAGAAAATCATTATTGCGTCAGCCTGACGTCAGTGTGACGTCAGCAGGTCAACGGAACAGGTCTGGGTCAAACCTGACAGTGGGTCCCGCATGTCAGGGTGATTATTTTAATTAAAGTTTAATTAAAACTAAACAAGTTTAATTAACAGGGCTGGGCCCCACCTGTCATTGACTCAGGGGAGTCAACTAGGGCCCACCCATGGTCAAAGTCAAAGCCAGCGACGCCGGCGTTTAGCCGCCGGCGAGCCCGACGCGGCGGCGGGAGTGGTTTTGGCCATTTCGGCCACCAAATGGGTCGCGGAGACCACCGGAGTGGAGCTGAGGACAAGCCGCAGCTCTTGGTGGAGTCCGTTGGGGTCGGGGTGGCCGGAGTTGGCGCCGGCGACGACTTTGGCGGCCACCGGGGTTCGGCCGAAGATGAACTTGGCGCTAGAGGGGTCGGTGAGGCTCGTGGAGTGGCTGGCTAGGTGCTGCGGGACTCGGTGAGTAAGATGGACACCATCTTGTGGCCGGAGTGTGGCCGGAAGCACGTCGGCGACGAGATCCGCGGCGGTGCGGGCGTGTGATCCTCGTGCGGTGGCTACACGGCTCGGGAATGAGAGAGAGAGGGTCGGAGGAGTAGCTGGGCTCACAGCGCTCCCGTAGAGGCCACCGGCGGGGTCGGGGACGAGCTGAGGCGGCGACGGTGTTGAAGGGGATCTCCGGCGACGGCGAGCTCGGGCGAGGTCGGTGCGGTGGTCTCGGGCCGCACGAGCACACGGGGCTCGGCTAACTCGATGGAGTGGACGGCGGCGGAGCTCCTGGACACGGTGGCACGGCGTGAGGTGGACGGAGGGCGTGGCTACGGCGAGGGGGTGGCGGCGATGGCATCGGCCATGGCTGGGGCGTGCGAGGGGGAGGAGCTGGAGAGGAGAGGGAGTGTCTGGGAGGTTCGGGGGAGAGAGGGAAGCCGATCCACGGCGTTAGCCGGGCGAGGGAGGCGGCGAGGCGGCGAGCAGGTGCGTGGCACCCATGCGGTGCTCGCCGTCGAGCACCTGCCTGCCTGCCTGGCCGGAAGCAGCTCGCTGGCGCGGTGCTGGGCTGGGCCGGCAGGTGGGCCGGTGCTGGGCGACAGGTAAGTTTTTCCATTTTCTTCTGTTTTCTGTTTTTTAATACTTCTGCAACTTTGTTGAATTTAATAAAATACCTAGGCAACTTCAAAAATCACCAAACTACTCCTGGTCCATAGTTGGATTATTTCCAACATGAAACATTTTAGTTTGGAGATATTTGAGCATTTAAATATTTTATATAATTTTAAATGCCCAAATTCAAATATTTATGATTTAATTCAAAAACCCTAGGATGGCCTAGGAAAATGTGCACCACTTTTGGCAGAGGTTCTGAACCAAGACAAAAATGATGGGCATTTTAGAAGGGCATTTCAGGTTCATTGAAAAATTATTTTTAGTAACCCTAGTTGGTTTCAGAGGGGACTGGGGGTTCTGTCATCCCCATTTCAAGTTTCTGATGAAAGAGTAAACATGATGCAACACTCTAATGCATGACTAGCTAGGGTGTGACACCATCGGATCCGTGGAGGGTGGAGCTGACGACCGGAGAAGAATGAGAAGTCAAACAAGCACTCAAGAAGAAAAATCAGCAGAAGAATACAAAGAAAGTTTCGGGCAGGAAGGCTTACCTGTACTGGGATCTGCTGTCATAAGCTCCACCACCGGCGGATCGTTAGCGCTGTCCCTTGCCGGAGACTCCTCCCTTGCCGGAGGCTCCTACCTTACCGGAGAACGCTCCCTTGCCGGGGAGTCCGCCCTTGGCGGCGTAGTCGAAGCAGACGACGAGTCGGAGGTGATCACCACGCCCTCCTGATGAAGCTGTTCTGCTCCTTCACAAACAAACCAGTGATCAGATGTCAACAAAGGAAAAGAGCAACCACGCGCACCCAGAAGCAGAAAGTAAACCATATGCTTATGCTGGGGGCTGCGCTGGGGGCTGCTCTGCGAAGTGATGGCCGGATCCGGCAAGGTGGTCTCGGGCGCGCCTTCTGTCGTCGCAGTGGGCTCGTCCTCGATGATCACCACCTGAGCCATGGCCCTCTTCGCTGCCCTCTGGGCCAGAGTCCTGAAAAGGGAGTGTCCAGGGTGGGTCAGATCAGATGCAAGACAGGAATGGCAAGTTGAAGAACTACAAGAACAACAAGGGAATCTTACTCTTCTTCCTCTTCCTCGTCGGAGCTGAGCGCGGAGAGGTCGAAGTTCGGCCCACCTCCGGCGGACGAGGTGGAGGGATAGGATCCCTTGGCCGCTTGGCGGGGACTGCGGCGCCAGCCCGAGATGACCCCGCCCCAGTTGCCACTGCGGCGGGAGGCGCACTCGCGGCAACCGTACTTGCCGCGGCGGAGCGCGTCGCGCGGCGCTGCGGCTGTTGACCAGCTTGCCGCCCTGCTGCGTCCCCGATCCTGCGGAGGCGCCTTCTTGGCTGCACTGGGGGCTGCGTTCTGGGCCCTGTTCCCGGCAAGCTCCCCGGAGATGGCGGGCCGCTCGCACCCTCGGCGGGCTCACTCAACTCGGCGTCGGGCGCGGCAAGCTCTTCTTCGTCTTCGGGCCACTCCCGCTCAGCAAGACTCATCGCCGATGCCGCGTCCGCTTCCTCCACCGTGAACCCAAATTCACGCGCGGCTGCGGCTACCGCCGCCTCTTCCGCCCTGGTGGCGATGCGTTCCATCTCTTGATCGGTGGTGTCGCGGGTGAGGAGCTTCTTGTCGTCAGCATTGACCGCTACTTCCACTAGGCTGTCGAAGAACTGCTGCACAACGTCTCCGGCAGGCTCTTGCCAAGTTGGAGCGATCCCGTGCGAATCACACAACGGCATCATGGCGCAAATGCGGTCGCGCGAGGAGTTGTTGCACAGAGGAACGACGCCTGCCGGCAACCTGAACCACTCGGGATGCTGTGGGTCGTGCTTGAATATCTCCTTGAGTATCCCGTCCAACTCTATGACGGTGAAATTGAAGTTGAGGCCTGGGTGCAACCTCATGATATCTGCCGGGCCTCCAAATTCCCAGGCGGGTCTCCCCCTCGCCTGCAGAGGGGTGATGCACCGGCGAAGGAAATCTGCGCCGACAGCTCCTACAGTCAGCCCGGCAAGCCTGAGATGCAAGATCCGAGTGGTGGCGATCTTCAGCTTGTCGTCGTCCACGGACAGAGCGCTCCAGTCATTGCCACGCACTGCTGGGGCTTGGCGCAGGGCGGTGAACGGCTGCGGGCTCCCTTCTACAACCCAGCACAAATCTGCTCTCCACTCGTCCCACTTGCTGCGGAGCTCCCCCTCCAGATAGGTCTCCTTCTTGCCGGCCCGCGAGATCCAGGCGATCCCGCCGGCAAGAGGTTCCCCTCTCTCGACACGAGGCATAAAGAAATGGCGGAAGAGAGCTATGTTGGGGTGGACTCCGACAAAGTTTTCACATAGATGGGCGAAAACTGCCATGGTCAGAACGACGTTGGGGGTGAAGTCAAGGAGGTGGAGTCCATAGGTGTTCATGACATCGCAAAATAAATCAGAGAATGGCGGGCAGAGCCCGCAGTAGAAGAACACAGCGAAGAAAGGATATCCGCCAACTGGAGCTGCTTGCGAGGCGACGGCGGAGAGTACCTTCGTGCGCGGATGCGCCCGCGTCTCCGTCGACCAGAAGAGATAGTACCACTCCCTCAGCTCCTTCGCGGAGAGCTCGGGGGGGAGGGGAAGTGGCCCGCTCCTTCCGCAGCGCCTCAAGCCGCTGCGCTTCGGTCGACTTCACAGCTTTCGCGGCCGCGGCCTTCGTGGCCTTCCCCTTCCCGGGCTTCGGAGGCATGGCGGAGGTGGTGGGGGAGATCGACGATGCTGGTGGTGGCGGCAGCGACGGGGGCGGAGCGCTGCCCTCTTTCAACTCTGCAAGCGGAGGAGGGCGGTGGAGATTTCTGAGATTGCAGCAGCGAAGGGCGAAGGTGGGGGAAATGCCCCTGTTTCCCCTGCTTATAAAGAGGGACGGGGCGGACATTTCGGCCTTCCAAATAAACAACCACCCACGATCTCTCCCACGACTCCGCGATTGACGCGTGCCGTTACGGGGGGCGCGGTGGATACAGAGTTAGATTCGGCATAACCCAGGCTCCGCGCGTGCCCGTGCCCTGTTTTGGGCCTGGCCCAACAGCGCTCGGCACCGTGTGTGGCCTAGGCCCGGGGGCTCCTGTCGGTGTACTAGAGTAGGGGTACCCTAGTATCCCGAACTTGTGCACGGGCAGTTGCAGCGCCGCGCGGCAAGGCTTGCCGGACGACCGCCAGAGTCCTCCGTGGGTTCCTTTGGAGCCATTCAAGAACAAAGCATTCAAGATGAAGAGACAAGGCCCCGGCAAGAGGATCTTGCCGGGAAGAGACAAGACCCCGGCAAGAGGAGCTTGCCGGGAAGGCCAACCACGGCACTTCAAGAAACTTGTCGTGATGCACCGCACGTCCCGGCAAGGTCCGTTGAGCGACAAGCTTCTGGACTCGACAAGACGACGACCCCGACAAGGTACTCGCTGGGGGCCCGCTGCCACTCTGTACCCACGCTCCAGCGCACCCACCCGCATGTCGCCATGAGGCTTCCTCAGGGGCGCGTGGAGGGAGCCTATGCAGCCAGGGGTACGCGGTGGCAAGCGGAGATGAAGAGAAGGCCATCGTGGCAAACGGTGGCGCTCCTAATGGTCACTTTTTGCACTGTTTAGGCAACTCAGACGGGCATTCAATGACCTTGTCCCCTGCCGTCAGAGTTAGGTAGGGTGCATTGTGTCCACAGTAGCGGTAGCTGCGCCTACCGCATCCTTTTCCATTTTTACCCTTCTAGTCTACGTTGCCACCTGTCGGTGACCCCTTGAAAGTATAAAAGGAGGCCCAAGCGCAACGTAGAAGGGGTAGGGCTCATTCTAAACATCAGGAACACTCTCACGCTCGGTCTGGCAGCGTCCATCGCTCCTGAGCAAGAATTCAATACACACAAACAAGCAGCAGTAGGATTTTACGCATCTGTGCGGCCCGAAGCTGGGTAAAACTACTCGCGTGTACTGCCTCGATCCGCTCTTTGCGCGGCCTCCGCCCCCCTCCGAACCGAAAGGGGCCCGGTCCCCATAGGTGTTGGTGGATCAGTTTCCCCGACAGACGGGGCGGACGTTTCGCCCTTCCGAATAAAGAACCACCCACGATCTCTCCCACGACACCGCATTCAACGCGTGCCGTTAGGGGAGAGCGCGGTGGATATGGAGCGAGATTCGGTGTGGCCCAGTCCGCGTGTGCCCGTGCCCTATCTTGGGCCTGGCCCAACAGCGCTCGGCACCGTGTCTGGCCCAGGCCCGGGGGCTCCTGTCGGTGTACTAGAATAGGGGTACCCTAGTACCCCGAACTTGTGCACGGGCAGTTGCAGCACCCCGCGGCAAGGCTTGCCGGGCGAACGCCAAGATCCTCCGTGGTTCCCTTGGAGCCATTCAAGAACAAAGTATTTAAGCTCAGGAGACAAGGCCCCGGCAAGAGGAGCTTGCCGGGAAGGCCAACCAAGGCACTCCAAGGAACTTGCCGCGACGCGCCACCCGCTCCGGCAAGGCAACAAGGCCCCGGCAAGAGGAGCTTGCCGGGAAGACCAACCAAGGTACCTCGAGGCCCGGTGAGCGACAAGCTTCCGGACCCGACAAGATAACAGCAGCGGCAAGGCGCTTGCCGCGGCAGGCGGCCACTCTGTGCCCACGCTCCAGCGCATCCACCAACGTGTCGCTCTGGGGGCCTCTCCAGGCGCGCGTGGCGGGAGGCTGTGCAGCCAGCGGTGCGCAGTGGCATGCGAAGCTGACAAGATCGCCATCGTGGCGAACGGTGGCGCCCCTAATGGTCCTTTTCTGCACTGTTTGGGCGACTCAGACGGGCATTTAATGCCCTTGTCCCCTGCCGTCAGGGTTAGGTAGGGTGCACTGTACAAATAACTGTACCAACCACCTCACTTTTTACATTTGTACCCTTCTCTGCGTTGCCACCTGTCGGTGACCCCTTTAGCGTATAAAAGGAGGCCCATGCGCAATGTAGAGGGGGTTCGACTGGTTCGAAACCCAGAAAAACACCTCTCTGGAGCAAGAACACAAGATAATCAAACAAGCAGCAGTAGGAGTGTTATCTCTCCGGAGAGCTCCGAAGCTGGGTAAACTGCTCGTGTGCTTCGCCTCGATCTGCTCTTCGTGTGGTCTCCGCCCCCCGCCGAACCGAAAGGGGCTCGGTCCGCCGGCCCCATAGATGTTCGTGGATCAGTTTCCCCGACAATCATCTCTTTCGAGCATTGAACCTCTATCAAGCAGGCACCCTCTAAGACATCCTCAAAATAATACTCTGGCATGTGATGCTCCTTGCCCTTGGGTGGACTTTTCGCTGCAACATCGGTGGCCTTCATCTCCACCCAGTACGTCTTCACACGGAAAAGGGCCATCCGTGCACCTTCAATGCACGTGGACCGCTTAATAGCGCCGATACGCGACACCACATCACTTAATGCATTGTGTTTTATGGTTACTATACGCATGCTATTTTAATTCTTGTAGCTAGCGTGTCGATTGACACATTACCTTGATCCGCATGTCGCCTATTTACTTGACACCTGAGTAGAAGTATATAGTTCCAGTATAGTAGAAATGATTAGCCATGCTTATCACCCTATAGGTGCTTTGTTGAATAACCTCTGAGTCATTGACAGTTGAAACTTATCGTTGAGTGCTACTTCTTGAGCTTGTGTTGGTTTTTCCTTTGAAGAGGAAAGGGTGATGCAGCAAAGTAGAGATAAGTATTTCCCTCAGTTAGAGAACCAAGGTATCAATTCAGTAGGAGACAATTCACAAATCACCAATACCTGCACAAACAATCAAACACTTGCACCCAACGTGATAAACGGGTTGTCAATCCCTTCACAGTCACTTGCAAAAGTGAGATCTGATAGAGATAGATAAAACTACACAAAAGATAAAGTAAATATTTTTGGGGTTTTTTGGTTTATAGATCGGAAAGTAAAAGATTTTAAAATAGTAGATCGGAAACTTACATGATGGAAAATAGACCCAGTGGCCATAGGCTTCACTAGAGGCTTCTCTCAAGATAGCAAATAATACGGTGGGTGAACAAATTAGTGTCGAGCAATTGATATAAAAGCGAAAAGTTATGATGATATCCAAGGCAATGATTATGAAATATAGGCATCACGTCCGTGTCAAGTAGACTGACTCCTGCCTGCATCTAGTACTATTACTCCACACATTGACCGGTTCCTGCCTGCATCTAGAGTATTAAGTTCATGAAGAACAGAGTAACACTTTAAGTAATATGACATGATGTAGAGGAATAAACTGAAGCAATATGATGTAAACCCCATCTTTTTATCCTGGATGGCAACAGTACAATACGTGCATCATTGCCCCTACTATCACTGGGAGAGGACACCGCAAGATTGAACCAAAAGCTAAGCACTTCTCCCATTGCAAGAAAAGCCAATCTAGTTGGGCAAACTAAACCGATAGTTCGAAGAGAATTACAAAGATATCAAATCATGCATATAAGAATTCAGAGAAGATTCAAATAATATTCATACATAATCTGATCATGAATCCACAATTCATCAGATTTGGACAAACACACTGCAAAAGAAGATTACATCAGATAGATCTCCAAGAACATCGAGGAGAACATGGTATTGATAATCAAATAAAGAGAAGAAGCCATCTAGATACTAGCTACGGACCCATAGGTCTGAGGTAAACTACTCACGCTTCATCGGAAGGGCAATGGAGTTGATGTAGATGCCCTCCGTGATCGAATCCCCCTCCAGCAGGATGCTGAAAAAGGCCCCTAGATGGGATCTCACGGGAATAGAAGGTTGCGGCGGCGGAAAAGTGTTTTCGTGGATACTTCTGGTTGTTTGGGAATATATGTGAATATATAGGAGGCATAATTTGGTCAGGGGAGTCGCGAGGGGCCCACAAGGCAGGGGGGCACGCCCTACCCCCCTGGGCACACCCTCCCCCTGGTCGCCGCCTCGTGGATCTTCTGACTTGATCTTCAAGTCTCCGGGGTGTCTTTTGGTCCAAGAAAAATCATCGCGAAGGTTTTATTCCTTTTGGACTCCGTTTGGTATTCCTTTTCCGTGAAGCTAAAACAAGGAAAAAACAGAAACCGGCACTAGGCTCTATGTTAATAGGTTAGTCCCAAAAATAATATAAAATAGCATATTAATGCATATAAAACATTCAAAACAGATAATATAATAGCATGGAACAATCAAAAATTATAGATACGCTGGAGACGTATCAAGCATCCCCAAGCTTAATTCATGCTCGTCCTCGAGTAGGTAAATGATAAAAACAGATTTTTTTGATGTGAAATTCTACCTAACATAATTATCCATGTAATTTCCTTTATTGTGGCATGAATGTTCAGATCCGTAAGATTCGAAATAAAATTTTAATATTGACATAAAAATAATAATACTTCAAGCATACTAACAAGGCAATTATGTCTTGTCAAAATAACATGGCCAAAGAAATCTTATCCCTACAAAATCATATAGTCTGGCTATGCTACATCTTCATCACACAAAATATTCAAATCATTCACAACTCCAATGACAAGCCAAGCAATTGTTTCGTACTTTTGATGGTCTCAAATTTTTTCAACTTTCATGCAATATATGAGTGTTAGCCATAGACTATAGGTGGAATAGAATATGGTGGTTGTGGAGAAGTCAAAAAAGAAGGAGATAGTCTCACATCAACTAGGCGTATCAACGGGCTAAGGAGATGCCCATCAATAGATATCAATGTGAGTGAGTAGGGATTGCCATGCAACGGATGCAATAGAGCTATAAGTGTATGAAAGCTCAAAAGAAAACTAGGTGGATGTGCATCCAACTTGCTTGCTCATGCAGACCTAGGGAAATTTGAGGAAGCCCATCGTTGGAATATACAAGCCAAGTTCTATAATGAAAAGTTCCCACTAGTATATGAAATTCACAACATAGGAGACTCTCTATCATGAAGATCACGGTATTACTTTGAAGCACAAGTGTGGAAAAAGGATAGTAACATTGCCCCTTCTCTCTTTTTCTCTCATTTTTTTCTTTTTTTTGGTGGGCTTCTTTGGCCTCTTTTATTTTTTTGTAAAGTCCAGAGTCTCATCCCGACTTGTGGGGGAATCATAGCTTCCATCATCCTTTCCTCACATGGGACAATGCTCTAATAATGATGATCATCGCACTTTTATTTACTTACAACTCAAGAATTACAACTCGATACTAGAACAAAATATGACTCTATATGAATGCCTCCGGCAGTGTACCGGGACGTGTAATGACCCAAGAGTGACATGTATGAAAGAATTATGAAAGGTGGCTTTACCACAAATATGATGTCATCTACATGATCGTGCAAAGCAATATGACAATGATGAAACGTGTCGTAATAAAATGGAACGGTGGAAAGTTGCATGGGAATATAACTCGTAATAGCTATGGAAATGCCTTAATAGGTAGGTATGGTGGTTGTTTTTAGGAAGGTATATGGTTGGTGTATGGTACCACCAAAAGTTGCGCGGCACTAGAGAGGCTAGCAATGGTGGAAGGGTGAGAGTGCGTATAATCCATGGACTCAACATTAGTCATAAAGAACTCACATACTTATTGCACACTATTAGTCATCGAAACAAAGTACTACACGCATGCTCCTAGGGGGATAGATTGGTAGGTAGAAAGCATCGCTCGTCCCCGACCGCCACTCATAAGCAAGACAATCAATGAATAAATCATGCTCCGACTTCATCACATAACAGTTCACCATACGTGCATGCTACGTGAATCACAAACTTTAAGACAAGTATTTTTACAATCCACAATTACTCACTACCATGACTCTAATATCACCATCTTTAATCTCAAAACAATCATAAGGAATCAAACTTCTCCTAGTGTTCAATGCACTTTATATGAAAGTTTTTATTATATTCCTCTTAGATGCCTTTCATACTAGGACTAAATTTGTAACCAAAGCAAATTAACATTATGTTTAAAGAGACTCTCAAAATTATATAAATGAAGCATGCGAGTTCTATAATTTCTACAAAATAAAGCCACCGCCGTGCTCTAAAAAGATATAAGTGAAGCACTAGAGCAAAATTGCCTAGCTCAAAAGATATAAGTGTAGCACATAGAGTATTCTAATAAATCATGATTCATGCATGTCCCTCTCAAAAGGTGTGTACAACAAGGATGATTGTTGCAAACTAAAAAGTAAAGACTCATATCATACAAGATGCTCCAAGCAAAACACATATCATGTGGTGAATAAACATATAGCGTCAAGTAAAGTTACCGATAGACGAAGACGAAAGAGGGGATACCTTCCGGGGCATCCCCAAGCTTAGGCCCTTGGTTTTCCTTGAATATTACCTTGGTGTGCCTTGGGAATCCCCAAGCTTAGGCTATTTCCACTCATTATTAAATAGTCCATCAAATCCTTACCCAAAACTTCAAAACTTCACAACACAAAACTCAATAGAAAATCTCATAAGCTCCATTAATATAAGAAAATAAATAACCACTTTTGGTATTGTTGTGAACTCAATATTTATTTATCTTGGTGTAATATATACTGTATTCCAACTCTTTGCATGGTTCATACCCTCGATACTACCCATAGATTCATCAAAATAAGGAAACAACACATAGAAAACAGAATCTGACAAAAACAGAACAGTCTGTAGTAATCTGTAACTCTAGAATACTTCTGTAACTCCAAAAATTCTTACAAATTAGTTCATCCTAGGAAATTTGTGAACCAATATTCTGCAAGAAGAATCAGTATTTTATCATGCCTCTGTTAAAAATCAGAATTCTTTTCCTGAGCGCAAAAGTTTCTGTTTTTCAGCAAGATCGAAACAACTATCGCCGTAAGCCATCCTAAATGTCTTAACTGGCAGAAACACTAATTAAAACACAAAACCACATCTAACCAGAGGCTAGATGAATTATTTATTGCAAAACAGGAAGGAAAAATATTGGGTTATCTCCTAACAAGCGCCTTCTTTAAAGCCTTTTAGCTAGGCATTGAGATTTCAATGATGCTCACATGAAAGACAATAAGTGAAGCGCAAAGAGAGCATTATAAAACACGTGACAAACACATCTAAGTCTAACTTACTTCCGATGCATAGGCATTTTATAAGCATGCAAATTATCAAGACAAGCAAAAACTACCCTATGCAAGGAAGAAGAAGGAAACAAAAGCAATCTCAACATAACAAGAGGTAATTTAGTAACATGAAAATTTCTACCACCATATTTTCCTCTCTCATAATAATTACATGTAGGATCATGATCAAATTCAACAATATAACTATCACATAAAATTTTCTCTTCATGATCCACATGCATGCAAAGTTGACACTCTTCCGAAATAGTGGGATTATCATAAAATAAAGTCATGACCTCTCTGAACCCACTTTTATCAAAAACTTCATAAGATTGGACATTATTCAAATATGTGGGATCCAAAGTTGGCACTCTTCCAAACCAACTTTCAATATATTGAAAACATTATTATCAATCTCAGATTCATCATGGGGATTAAATAAATTTTCATTATTATAAGAAGAATCACCCCAATCATGATCATTGCAACAAGTAGTGGACATAGCATAACTAGCATCCCCAAGCTTAGGGTTTTGCATATCATTAGCACAATTGACATTAACAGAATTTACAATAATATCATCGCAATCATGCTTTTTATTCAAGGATCTATCATGAATCACTTCACAAAGCACTTCATCACAATTTTTAGATTCAGGAATTTCAAGCAAAACTTCATAAAGATACTCTAGTGCACTCAACTCACTAGCAATTGGTTCATCATTGTTGGATCTTTTAAAAACATTAGAAAGTGGATGAGGATCCATAAACTATTCACTTCTGATTTTCAATAAACACACAATTATACGAAGCAAACGAGCAAACAAACCAAGTAAGACATAAGGGCAAGGCGGATAAAAGGGCAAGTCTTTTTGAAAATCATTTTAGAAGTGGGGGAGAGGAAATCAAGAGGCAAATGGCGAATAATGTAATGCAAGGGATGAGAGTTTTATGATTGGTATGTCTTGAATTGGCATTGATCTCCCCGGCAACGGCGCTAGAAATTCTTCCTGCTACTTCTTGAGCTTGTGTTAGTTTTTCCCTTGAAGAGGAAAGGGTGATGCAGAAAAGGAGAGATAAGTATTTCCCTCAGTTAGAGAACCAAGGTATCAATCTAGTAGGAGACAATGCACAAATCACCAATACCTGCACAAACTATCAAACACTTGCACCCAACGCGATAAAGGGGTTGTCAATCCCTTCACGATCACTTGCAAAAGTGAGATCTGATAGAGATAGATAAAACTAAAGAAAATATAAAGTAAATATTTTGGGGTTTTTTTGGTTTATAGATCGGAAAGTAAAAGATTGAAAAATAGTATATCGGAAACTTATATGATGGAAAATAGACCCAGGAGCCATAGGTTTCACTAGAGGCTTCTCTCAAGATAGCAAATAATACAGTGGGTGAACAAATTACTGTCGAGCAATTGATAGAAAATCGCAAATTTATGACGATATCAAAGGCAATGATTATGAAATATAGGCATCACATATGTGTCAAGTAGACCGACTCATGCCTGCAAATACTACTATTATTCCACACATCGACCGACTGTTGCCTGCATCTAGAGTATTAAGTTCATGAAGAACAGAGTAACGCTTTAAGTAAGATGACATGATGTAGAGTAATAAACTTGAGCAATATGATGTAAACCCCATCTTTTTATCCTCGATGGCAACAATACAATACAATACATGCCTCGCTGCCCCTACTATCACTGGGAGAGGACACCGCAAGATTGAACCCAAAGCTAAGCACTTCTCCCATTGCAAGAGAAACCAATCTAGTTGGCCAAACTAAACCGATAGTTCAAACAGAATTACAAAGATATCAAATCATGCATATATGAATTTAGAGAAGATTCAAATAATATTCATCGATAATCTGATCATAAATTCATAATTCATCGGATCTGGACAAACACACCGCAAAAGAAGATTACATCGGATAGTTCTCCAAGAACATCAAGGAGAACATGGTATTGAGAATCAAAGAGAGAGAAGAAGCCATCTAGCTACTAGCTATGGACCCGTAGGTCTGAGGTAAACTACTCACGCTTCATCGAACAGGCAATGGAGTTGATGTAGACGCCCTCCATGATCGGATCCCCCTCTGGCAGGATGCCGAAAAAGGCCCCTAGATGGGATCTCATGGGAACAGAAGGTCATGGTGATACATCTCCAATGTATCTATACTTTTTGATTGTTCCATGCTACTATATTATCTGTTTTGGATGTTTATGGGCTTTATTATACACTTTTATATTATTTTTGGGACTAACCTATTAACCGGAGGCCCAGCCCAAATTGTTGTTTTCTGGCCTATTTCAGTGTTTTGAAGAAAAGGAATATCAAACGGAGTCCAAACGGAATGAAATAATCGGGAGAGTTATTTTTGGAACAGAAGCAATTCAGGAGACTTGGAGTAGATGTCGGGGAAGCTTCGAGGTGGCCACGAGGCAGGGAGGCGCGCCTGCCCCCTGGGTGCGTCCCCACCCTCGTGGGCCCCTCGTGGCTCCCTGACCGACTTCTTTCGTGTATATATATATATATATATATATATATATATCCATATACCCTAAAAACATCGAAGAGTAGAATAGTTCGGGAGTTCCACCGCCGCAAGCCTCTGTAGCCACCGAAAACCAATCTAGACCCGTTCCGGCACCCTATCGGAGGGGGGAATCTCTCTCCGGTGGCCATCTTCATCATCCCGGCGCTCTCCATGATGAGAAGGGAGTAGTTCACCCTCGGGGCTGAGGGTATGTACAAGTAGCTATGTGTTTGATCTCTCTCTCTCTCTCTCTCTCTCTCTCTCTCGTGTTCTTGATTCAAAACGATCTTGATGTATCGCAAGCTTTGCTATTATAGTTGGATCTTATGATGTTTCTCCCCCTCTACTCTCTTGTGATGGATTGAGTTTTCCCTTTGAATCGGATTGAGTCTTTAAGGATTTGAGAACACTTGATGTATGTCTCGCATGTGCTTATCTGTGGTGACAATGGGATATCACGTGATCCACTTGATGTATGATTTGGTGATCAACTTGCGAGTTTCGTGACCTCGAGAACTTATGCATAGGGGTTGGCAAACATTTTCGTCTTCACTCTCTGGTAGAAACTTTGGGGCACTCTTTGAAGTACTTTTTGTTGGTTGAATAGATGAATCTGAGATTGTGTGATGCATATCGTATAATCATACCCACGGATACTTGAGGTGACATTGGAGTATCTAGGTGACATTAGGGTTTTGGTTGATTTGTGTCTTAAGGTGTTATTCTAGTACGAACTCTATGATAGATTGAACGGAAAGAATAGCTTCGTGTTATTATACTATGGACTCTTGAATAGATCGACCAGAAAGAATAACTTTGAGGTGGTTTCGTACCGTACAATAATCTCTTCGTTCGTTCTCTACTATTAGTGACTTTGGAGTGACTCTTTGTTGCATGTTGAGGGACATTTATATGATCCAATTATGTAATTATTGTTGAGGGAACTTGCACTAGTGAAAGTATGAACCCTAGTGTCGGTGTACTAGAATAGGGGTACCCTAGTACCCCGAACTTGTGCACGGGCAGTTGCAGCACCCTGTGGCAAGGCTTGCCGGGCGAACGCCAAGATCCTCCGTGGTTCCCTTGGAGCCATTCAAGAACAAAGTATTTAAGCTCAGGAGACAAGGCCCCGGCAAGAGGAGCTTGCCGGGAAGGCCAACCAAGGCACTCCAAGGAACTTGCCGCGACGCGTCACGCGCTCCGGCAAGGCAACAAGGCCCCGGCAAGAGGAGCTTGCCGGGAGGACCAACCAAGGTACCTCGAGGCCCGGCGAGCGACAAGCTTCCGGACCCGACAAGATAATAGCAGCGGCAAGGCGCTTGCCACGGCAGGCGGCCACTCTGTGCCCACGCTCCAGCGCATCCACCAACGTGTCGCCCTGGGGGCCTCTCCAGGCGCGCGTGGCGGGAGGCTGTGCAGCCAGCGGTGCGCAGTGGCATGCGAAGCTGACAAGATCGCCATCGTGGCGTACGGTGGCGCCCCTAACGGTCCTTTTCTACACTGTTTGGGCGACTCAGACGGGCATTTAATGCCCTTGTCCCCTGCCGTCAGGGTTAGGTAGGGTGCACTGTACAAGTAACTGTACCAACCACCTCACTTTTTACATTTGTACCCTTCTCTGCGTTGCCACCTGTCGGTGACCCCTTTAGCGTATAAAAGGAGGCCCATGCGCAACGTAGAGGGGGTTGGGTTCAAAGGTTCGACTGGTTCGGAACCCAGAAAAACACTACGCTCTCTCTCTGGAGAAAGAACACAAGATAATCAAACAAGCAGCAGTAGGAGTATTATCTCTTCGGAGAGCTCTGAAGCTGGGTAAACTGCTCGTGTGCTTCGCCTCGATCTGCTCTTCGTGCGATCTCCGCCCCCCGCCGAACCGAAAGGGGCTCGGTCCGCCGGCCCCATAGGTGTTCGTGGATCAGTTTCCCCGACATCTTTGGCGCGCCAGGTAGGGGGCGTCGAGATTGTGTGAACTTGATCCGACGTTCACACGAGCTAGATCTTCATTCCCTTCATCAACATGCCACCGAAGAAGAAGACTTCGGCGGCAGCCGCTCCGTCCACGTCACTTCTGCCACCGTTGGAGCAAACGGGTGGTGGAATGGACGCCGGTGGAAGAATGGACGTCGACGAGGAAGCTTATGATGCTGCCAGGTCCAAGGACAAGGCTGCACAAACCTCGGCGACTATACATATTCCGCGCCACTCTCAGGAGGCGCAAGACCAACAGCGTCATTGCACTTGTGGTGCCATACGCATGATAGGCCAAGACCAAGCTGGTGGATCTCGGGGCGCTCAAGACCAGCCTGCACGCCAGCGTGCTGGCACGAGCGGGGCACGGTCGCCTGGACGGGATACTGCTCCTTCTAACATAGTTAGAAGTCCAAGCACGTCCCGCTCCTCGCGCCGTCTGCCATTGCCACCCACCACTCCAGCAGAAGCTTTGGCGCGAGCTCAACTGCTCCTAGATTACCCTCCGACGTCGGACAAGATCGATGAATGGAGGGCCACCATTCAGAGTCTCATCGGCTACGCCAACGGCGACACTCCACGGCGGCCGAGCGCGTCGCCGCCGCGGCAGGGTTGCCGGGCGCGAGACGGTGGCGACGAAACGGGTGGAGGTGCAACTACCATGCAATCACCACCCTGAAGGCCAAGATCGCCGACTCGCCGGATCCACCTCGACAGCGACTCCACCGCATCATCGGATCCACGAGCTCGTCGCGATCAGCGCCAAGTTCTTCATGATCGACAACAAGAAGACGCTCGAACTCGCATCGAGCGCTGAAGAGAAGCGCGACGTCAATCTGACAAGCGCGCTGGGCCCTCTGTTGACATGCATGCGCCAGGGGAACCAGGCAATCTGCCGTACGCGGTAGGTTGCCCTGCGTTCACTCGTGAGCTGCGGCAAGTCCAGTGGCCCAGTACGAAGAACTTCAAGCCAGACGTACCGGAGAAGTACGACGGCAAGACGCATCCGTCAGAGTTCCTCAGCATATACACCATTGCGGTGCAGGCCGCCGGGGGACGGGATGACAAGATCCTTGCCAACTACTTCCCGCTGGTGCTCAAGCCCAACATCAGATCCTGGCTCATGCACTTGCCGGACAACTCCATATCCTCTTGGGCTGATCTGTGCCATCAGTTTGTCGGTGCCTTCACAGGCGGACACAAGCCTCACGGCCAGGAAAGTGATCTTCATCTGCTCGCCCAGAAGGAAGGAGAGCCCCTGCGCAAGTACATTCAGAGATTCAGCAGTGTGCAGCACAACATCCCAGACGTCCACCCTGCCGTGGTGATCAGTGCGTTCCATCAGAACGTGCGAAACCGCAGGATGCGGGAGGAAATGGCGATGTGCAAGATCAGGGACGTCAGTGAGTTATATGCACTGGCCGACAAGTGTGCATGTGCTGAGGAAGGGAGGAGACTCCCCGGAGAGAGTGTAGGAGCGGGAGGATCTGACAGTGAAGATGCTGCCCCGGCAAGGAAAAACCGGCGGCGGAACAACAGGAAGAGGAAAGGCAAAGAGGTGCTAGTCGTTGAGCAGTCCGGCAACGGTGGTGGCGCCAACAAAGCCAAAGCTGGTGACTCCGGCAAGGAGGTTGCCGCGGAGGTAGCGGTCGCCGACAAGCAGGACGGCACCAACAAGCAGTATTGCAAGATCCACCGCACCAAGGGCCATGATCTCCAGAGCTGCAGGAAAGTCAAGCAGCTTGTTGTGCAACAGAAAGCTGAATACGAGCGGCGTGACAAGGAGAAGGCCCAGGAAGGTACTGGGGGATCCGGCAAGAAACGTCCCGGTCGAGGAGGACGCCATGGCAAGGCCAAGCAGCGGCAAGGAGACAGACCTCCTCGCGGCCGCGACAAGGATGAAGATGACGACGATGATGAAGACATGGGTGATGAGGAGACTGATGAGCAGGAGTTCCAGAAAGCCACAGAGGTCCTGTGCGTTGACGGTGGTGCTTCTCTGCATACCTCGCACCGTCAGCTCAAGCAGTGGGTGCGGGAAGTTAATGCAGCAGAACCACCCGTCGAGTCACGCAAGCCTCTGAAATGGTCCAGCACGCCTATCATCTTTGATATTGAGGACCACTCTGATCGCATAACTGCGGTCGGGTGCTTGCCGATGTTGGTGTCACCAACAATCCGCAACCCCAAGGTCACTAAGATGCTAGTTGACGGCGGGGCCGGCTTGAACCTGATCTCCTCCACGGTGCTCCAGAAACTCCAGATCCCTGACAGCGAGCTCGAAGAGACCGGTACATTTCAAGGAATCAACCCGGGAAGGAGCAAGCCGAAGGGAAAGATCACGTTGCCGGTAACATTGGCAGCAAGCTGAACTTCAGGACTTAGAGGGTCACGTTTGATGTTGCTGACTTTCCATTACCTTACAATGGAATCCTCGGCCGTCCGGCACTCGCCAAGTTCATGGCAGCTTCTCACTATGCGTACAACGTACTGAAAATGCCAGGCCCGATAAGTGTCATCTCTGTCCCTGGCGACAAGAAGGATGCTCTTATCTGTGCCGACAAGATCTACCGGGAAGCAGCAGCCGCAGCAGAACGCAAGACACTTGCCGCTGAAGCTCCCGGGGGGAAGAAGAAGACCAAGTCCGGCAAGAGCTCTGATGCCCACTCCGGCAAGCGCACCTCTTCGGAGTGTTGCGCTACCGTCGAGGATGCACCATCGAGCTCCACCGACAAGTGTAAGAAGGCAATGGCAGCTCCACCTGAGACCAAGAAGGTGTCCGCCAAGGAGGACGGCACTGGTGGTACCTTCACCATCAGCGCCACTCTTGACCCCAAATAGGAAAGCGCACTCGTTGCTTTCCTGCGGGCGAATGTCGACGTGTTTGCGTGGCAACCGTCTGATATCCCCGGTGTTCCCAGGAAAGTAATTGAGCACCACCTTGCCGTCTATCCTCATGCGCGGCCCGTCAAGCAGAAAGTCAGGAAACAGGCAGTGGAGCGCCAAGAATTCATCGCAGAAGAAATCAAGAAGTTGGAAGCAGCAGGCCTTGTCAGAGGAGTGCTCCATCCCACGTGGTTGGCCAATCCTGTTGTCGTGCGCAAGGCTAACGGGAAATGGAGGCTTTGTATTGACTTCACTGATGTTAATAAAGCTTGTCCCAAAGACCCATTTCCCTTGCCGCGCATTGACCAAATTGTTGACTCCACAGCCGGATGTGATTTGCTTTCATTTCTTGATGCATACTCAGGATACCATCAGATCTTCATGGCAGAAGAGGATGAAGATAAAACCACATTTATCACCCCGTGTGGCACGAAGTGCTTCGTACGGATGCCTTTCGGTTTGAAGAATGCTGGTTCAACATTCGCAAGGGTAGTCCACCACGCTTTTGAGCCGCAGATGCACAGAAAGGTGGAAGCCTACATGGACGACATAGTGGTCAAGAGCAAGAGCAGGGCGACCCTGATTCAAGATTTAGACGAGAAATTTGCAAATCTGCGCAAGATCAACCTCAAGCTTAACCCCGAGAAGTGCGTGCTTGGAGTCCCTTCCGGCAAGCTTCTCGGGTTCTTCGTGTCTCAGCGGGGAATTGAAGCCAATCCCGACAAGATCAAGGCCATTGAGCAGATCGAAGCACCAAAGCGCGTCAGGATGTACGAAGGCTTGCCGGTTGCGTGGCTGCTCTTAGCAGGTTTATCTCTAGATCTGCTGAGCGTGCCCTGCCATTTTTCAAAATTTTGAAAAAGGCAGGTCCAATAAAATGGACTTTGGAGGCGGAGGCTGCGCTGCAGGACTTGAAGAGATACCTGTCCTCTACTCCAACACTTGTCGCACCTTAGCCACAAGAGAAGTTGCTGCTGTATATAGCGGCAACCAATCAAGTGGTTAGTGTTGCGTTAGTGGCGGAAAGGGAGGCAGATGATGAGCCAGCAACCACGGCAGATGCATCCAGCGACAAGCAGGGGGCTTCGCCGACAAGCTCTGTTCCCGACAGAGATGGATCTGCGTAGGAGCATGATAAGATGCAGAAGAGAATGGTGCAGCGTCCAGTTTACTTTGTCAGTTGCCTTCTACAGGGGGCTAGATCAAGGTACTCTGGTGTGCAGAAGTTGCTTTTCGGCCTCCTCATGGCCTCAAGAAAGTTGCGCCATTACTTCCAAGCACATGAGATCACAGTCGTCACTCGCTTTCCGCTAAAGAGGATACTGCAAAATCCAGAAGCGACAGGCAGGATTGTCGAGTGGGCGCTGGAACTGTCAAGCTTTGGCCTCAAGTTTGAGAGCACTTCAACTATCCAAAGCAGAGCATTGGCAGAGTTCATAGCAGAATGGACGCCAACACCAGATGAAGAAATTCCAGAGACGAGCATCCCCGTCAAAGAGGCAAGCAAAGAGTGGCTGATGTACTTTGATGGTGCCTTCTCGCTGCAAGGCGCCGGTGCGGGCGTGCTGCTTGTCGCGCCCACCGGAGAGCACCTCAAGTACGTAGTCCAGATGCACTTTCCCAAGGAGCAAGCAACCAACAATACTGCAGAGTATGAAGGATTGCTTGCCGGTCTCAGAATCGCAGCAGACCTTGGGATCAAGAAGCTCATTGTCAGGGGTGACTCACAGCTTGTCGTTCGCCAAGTGAACAAGAACTACCAGAGTCCATTGATGGAAGCATATGTTGATGAAGTGAGGAAGCTAGAAGAGCACTTTGACGGCCTACAAATGGAGCATATTCCAAGAGCTCAGAATGACATTGCTGATGGCCTGTCAAAGTGCGCCGCACTAAAGTTACCTGTGGAACCAGGGATCTTCGTGCTCAAGTTGACTCAACCATCCGTAACACCATCAACTGGACAAACCAAGAAGAGGAAGTTGGTTTCTGGTGACTACTTTCCGGCAGAGCTCCCCGAAGCCGCCGCCAAGAAAGTCCCCAAGATCAACACCAAGGATGCTGAGGGGCAGTCTGCTCCAGCAAGCCTTATGGTTTGTTCCGTTGAAGCATACGCTCCCGACAAGTTTTGCTCCGGCAAGCTCGCCGGGGCACATCAAGCTCCGGCAGGGCCGCAAGTCCTTGCCGTAGAAGCGGATGTTCCCGCAGCAGCAGATATGCCTTTAGTCGTTGTTGTCGAGCCACAAGCTCCAGCATGGGCACAGCAGATTGTCCATTTCCTTCAGACAGGAGAACTTCCCGAAGAGCAAGAAGAAGCGGAAAAAGTAGCCCGGCAGTCAAGTATGTACCAGTTTGTCGATAGCACACTGTATAGAAGAAGACTCAACGGTGTGAAATTGAAGTGTATTTGCCGGGAAGATGGACAAAAGCAGTTGGCAGAGATACATGGAGGCATATGTGGCCACCATGTTGGCAAGAGCACTTGCCGGCAAAGCTTTCCGGCAAGGTTTCTTTTGGCCGACAGCCCTCCAGGATGCAACTGCACAAGTAACCAAGTGTGAAGCGTGCCAGTTCCACTCCAAACAGATACACCAGCCAGCTCAAGCTCTCCAGACGATCCCTTTATCCTGGCCATTTTCGGTCTGGGGGCTCGATATCCTCGGCCCTTTCCCCCGAGCTGTCGGGGGCTTTGAGTACTTGTACGTCGCAATCGACAAGTTCACAAAGTGGCCGGAAGTGCAGCCAGTGAGGAAGGTGACAGCACAGTCAGCAGTCAAGTTCTTTAGGTCAATTGTTTGCCGTTTCGGGATCCCTAACAGGATCATCACCGACAACGGCACGCAATTCACGAGCTGCACCTTCATGCAGTACGTCCAAGACCTTGGCGCCAAGGTCTGCTTCGCTTCTGTTGCTCATCCGAGAAGCAACAGTCAAGCAGAGAGGGCAAATGCTGAAGTGCTGCGCGGGCTCAAGACCAGAACTTTCGACAGGCTGCGCAAGTGCGGAAGAAACTGGATCGAGGAGCTGCCAGTGGTTCTTTGGTCGATCAGAATGACGCCAAATCGAGCCACTGGCCAGACGCCTTTCGCTCTAGTCTATGGAGCGGAGGCAGTTCTCCCCACGGAACTCGTATACGGATCGCCTCGAGTGCTCGCTTATGATGAGCTTGAGCAAGAACAGCTGCGACAAGACGTCGCGCTGCTCCTTGAGGAAGATCGTCTTCAGGCTGCTGTACGAGTTGCTCGATACCAGCAAGCTTTGCGCCGCTACCATAGCCGCAAAGTTAAGGCCAGAAGCTTCGAGGAAGGCGACCTTGTTCTTCGGCGCGTTCAGTCCGCCAAGAATTCCAACAAGTTGACGCCGAAGTGGGAAGGTCCTTATCGGGTGAAACGAGTCACAAGGCCCGGTGCTGTCCGCCTTGAGACCGAAGATGGCATTCCACTGAGCTACTCCTGGAACATAGAACATCTTCGTAAGTTTTTCCCGTAGGGCGCGGTTGCCGGAACCCGTTCCGGCAACCACCTTTTGTACAAGTCTTGCCGCTGTTGCATGTAATCCTTTGTACAAAGCCGGGCGTAGATCCCGTGCATAAACAAAACCCCATGTGCTCCGCACAACTTGTCCATTGCATGCATTAGTTTCTTTCTTGCATGCGTTATCTGACACTTTGTGCAGCACCTACATCCGGTAAGCAATAACGAGCCGAAGGGCTTCATATCATTGTTTTCTCTTCTTTCTTCTTTTCAACAAAGGAAAAGAAGGTTCCCTCGCACACAAGTTCGCCGGGGGGGAAGGAGAAGATTGTGGTATGGACCAGGCGTCATTCAAGCAAAGTTTTGCCTTGCCGGGAAGCAAACGACAGAAAAGCTAAGTTGCCAAAGTTTGAGCAATCAGTTTTTAAATTTTTGAGTTATCTTCCTCGAACGCCCCTGCTTTGTATGGAAAACCTGTGCGCGGAGGAACCAACTCGTGGCTAGTTGCGCCCTTACTTTGTTTCGAGTCCGCTCAACAACTTAAGTGTGTTGCATCTAGTCGCGACAAGGTTTCTTGTCGGAAGCGGCGCCGCCAGCAGGCTACTGACGTTCCGCACTCAGCGCTCGCGGCTAGGGTGCCTGCGCCGACAAGTTCCCTAGAAGCGTAGGGTAAAAACATATAAAGGAAGGAATGTAGTAGAGGAAATAACATAGCAATTGATAACAGAAATAAAGTTATATTACAAGATAACTTGTCGCAGCTCTAACAGAATGTTTTCATAACATGATTAGCAGCGACAAGGGAAAAGAAGGAATAGGCGGCCTAGTCTACGCGGTCGCCCTCAACCCTCTTGATCTCGCTCACCTTGTCCACAATGGGTGCGACAGGGGCCTTGAGTGCGTCCCGATCGGCGTCTGGCGGCAAGGACTTGAGGACGTTGGTGAAGCTGAGGCCTGGATTGCGGAAGGCCACCTTCATCAGCACCTTCTGGAGAACCCCGGCGCAGATTTTGCGCGACTCGTCGGCCTGCTGCTTTGGGATCCTCTCCCGGAGCCGCTGGAGTGTCGTCGCCACGCCCTTGAAGAACAGGCTGAGCTTGGCGCTGGGTTGGAGATTCTCGTCGGAGGGATACCCAAAGTCCTCCATCCCCAGCTGCACCAGCTCCTCATCGATGACTGCGGCAATATTCACCAGACCCTTGGTCAAGTGCTCCACAGTATCTCTGAATGAGTTCTGGGTGACTACAATGCTCTCCAGCAGCGCCTTGTTAGCCTTGACCTTCTCCGACAAGGTCTTTTCCCGCTCCTTGGCGGCGTCCAGCGTCTGCGTCAGCGTGGCCAGCTTCAACTCCAGGTCTGCATTGGAATCCTTGGCGGCGCTGAGCTCCTTGCCCCTCTCAGCGAGAAGACCTTGCAGCTCACCATGGGCGGCAGCATCCTTCTCACGCTCACGCTTGAGCACGGCAAGCTCCTCGCCGCTCTTCCCGATATTGGCCTCCAGCTGCGCCACCTTCTCCTCCAGCTCTTTCTTGGCGGCCTCTGCGATCACGGCAGCGTCCTTTGCTTCCTTGAGCACCCCGCCAAGTGCTTGCTCGCGCTCGGCGAGCTCCTCCTTGTAGCTGTCGAGGTTGGCCTTCCACTGCACCAATTCGCCTTCTCGCGCGGACTGCTTCTCGGCGGCCAGCCTTTGTTCCTCCTCGGCTTCGGCCTTCTCGAGAAGGAAGGCCGTGCGCTCCTCGTTGAGTCGCTCCCGCTCCTGTGCCAGGGATCGGAGAGCTTCTTGATTGTGGCCCCGGAGCTCCTCCGCGCGCTTCTCCATATCAACTCCCGCCTTCGCGACACGCGCTTCCCAGGAAGCCAGCTTGGCTTGCCGTGCGCGGTAGAGTGACAGCAGCTTCCGCAGCAGCTCCTCCTCCTCAGGCTCGCCACTACTGCTGCTGGGCACGTCGACCAACGACAGTCCAGCGGAGGCGAGCACCTCCCCATCAAAAGTTTCCCCCTCGACCGGCGCCCTGGAGCTCGACGCCCAGGGTAGCTTGATGAAGATATCGTCGCCGGCCTTCAAGTACGCGCCGGGCTCCGCAACAGTGGCAGAGGGCTCGGCGGTCGGTGCAGCGCCTGGCGCTCCTGCGGCCTCAGGGTCGTCAGTGTGATCGCCCGACCCCTCGCTGGCTTCTGCGGGGGCAGCCTTGGCGGCCTCCTCGCCGGCGGTCTCGTCAGCACCGGTCCCTTCGTCGCCGGCGCCCTCTGTCTCCATTGGCTCAGCCACAGATGGGTCTGAAGAACGAAGAAGGGAGAAAAATCAATCAAAAATCAGAAGAAGAAGAACCCAAGGGAAAGTTTTTGGACAAGTGAATTGCCTGTGCCAATATCTGCAGTTGCGGTCTCGGCCGCCGCAGGATCGACGGTGCTGCCCCTTGCCGGAGAGCGCTCCCTTACCGGGAACTCCTCCCTTGGCAGCGTAGTCGAAGCAGATGGAATTTCGGGACCAGCTTCCGGGCGCTCCTGATGTGGCTGCTCTGCTCCTACACAAATCAACAAGCAAGATATCAACAAAGGAAAAAGCACTCATGCGCGCCTGACAGCAGAAAGCTAACTATGAACTTACGCTGGGGGCTGCGCTGGGGGCTGCTTTGAGGAGTGATTGCCGGGTCCGTCAAGGTGGTCTCGGACCCACCCCCTGCTGACACGGTGGGGTCATCTTCGATGACAATCACCGCGGCCTTGGCCCTCTTCGCCGCTCTCTGGGCCAGCGTCCTGAAAAGAAAGGAGTTCAGATTGAAGCAAGTCAGATACAATATAAAAATAGCAAGGTTGAAAAACTACAAGAGCACCAAAGAAGCTTACTCTTCTTCCTCCTCGTCGGAGCTGAGCACGGAAAGATCGAAGTCCGGCTCCCCTCCGGTGTGGCGAGGCGGAGGAGTAGGATCCCTTGCCCGCTTGGCGGGGGCGGTGGCGGTGGCCCGGGAAGATCCCGCTCCAGTTGCCGCTGCTGCGTGAGGCACTCCCGCGGCAACATTACTTGCCGCGGTAGAGCGTGTCGCATGGCTCGGCGGCTATCGACCCGGCTGCCGCCCCGCTATGTCCGCAGCCCTGCGAAGACGCCTTCTTGGTGGGGCCGGGGGCTCCGCCTGCGGCAAGCTTTCTGAAGGCTCGGGCTCTTCCTCGCCGGCCTCGCTCGGCTCAGCTTCAGAGCCGGCAGGCTCTTCCTCGCCAATAAACTCCGCGCGCTCGGCGAGGTTTGCCGCCTCTGCCGCCTCCGCCTCCTCCACAGTGAACCCGAACACGCCCGCGGCAGCTGCGGCCGCAACCTCTTCCGCCCTAGTGGCGATGCGCTGCAGCTCCTCGTCGGTGGTGTCACAGGTGAGGCTCTTCTGCTCATCAGCGTGGACCGGCACTTCTTCCAAGTTGTCGAAGAACGCTTGCACGACGTCATCCGCAGGCTCTTGCCAAGTTGGAACGATTCCGTGTGAATTGCACAACGGCATCATGGCGCGGATCCGGTCAAGCGAAGAATTGTTGCACAATGGAACAACGCCCCTCGGCAGCGTGAATGGGTGCTAGGGGTCGCGTTTGAACAACTCCAGGAGCATTGCATCCAGCTCCAAGACGTTGAAGTTGTAGTTGAGGCCCGGCCGTAGCCTCATGATGTCCGCCAAGTTCTTGAATTCCCAGGCGGGCCTCCCCCTCTCCTGCAAGGGGGCGATGCGGTGGCGGAGGAAATCTGCGCCTACAACGCCTACAGTGAGCCCGGCAAGCCTGAGGCGAAGGATCCTAGTAATGGCGATCTTCAGCCTCTCGTCTTCCGGGGCCACGTTGCTCCAGTCATTGCCGCACACTATTGGAGCTTGGTGCACGACGGTGAAGGGCTGCGGATTCTCCTCAACGATCCAGCACCACTCCGCTCTCCACTCCTCCCACTTGCTGCGGAGCTCACCCTCCAAGTACGCCTCCTTCTTGCCGACTCTCGAGATCCAGGCGATCCCTCCGGCAAGCGGCTCTCCTCTCTCTACCCGAGGTATGAAGAAGTGGCGGAAAAGGGCAACATTGGGGTGGACTCCGACAAAGTTTTCGCACAAATGTGCGAAAACTGCCATGGTCAGAACGGCGTTGGGGGTGAAATCAAGGAGGCGAGAGCCGTAGGTGTTCATGATATCGCAGAAGAACTCCGAGAAGGGCGGGCAGAGCCCGCAATAGAAGAACAGCGCGAAGAATGGGTACCCGTTTGGAGCCAGTTCCGAAGCAGCGGCCGGGAGTACCCTCATGCGCGGATGCGCCCGCGTCTCCGTCGCCCAAAAGAGGTAGAAGTACTCCCTCAGCTCCTTCACGCCGAGCTGGGGGGAGAAGATCGCCCGCTCCTTCCGCAGCGCCGCGAGCCGCTGCGCCTCGGCCGACTTCACGCCCTTTCCCTTGTCGGCTTTCGGAGCCATGGCGGAGATGGTGGGGGAGGTCGACGGCGTTGGGTGATGCTGGTGGCAATGGGGGGCGGAGCACTGCTCTCTCGGCTTCGAGAAGAAGGGGGGGGCAGCGGTGGAGGTTCGTGAAGACGGAGTAGTAGCAACCAGCGAGGGGGAACGAACTGCCCCTGTTTCCTCTGCTTATAAAGAGGGACGGGGCGGACGTTTCGCCCTTCCGAATAAAGAACCACCCACGATCTCTCCCACGACGCCGCATTCAACGCGTGCCGTTAGGGGAGAGCGCGGTGGATACGGAGCGAGATTCAGCGTGGCCCAGTCCGCGTGTGCCCGTGCCCTGTCTTGGGCCTGGCCCAACAGCGCTCGGCACCGTGTCTGGCCCAGGCCCGGGGGCTCCTGTCAGTGTACTAGAATAGGGGTACCCTAGTACCCCGAACTTGTGCACGGGCAGTTGCAGCACCCCGCGGCAACGCTTGCCGGGCGAACGCCAAGATCCTCCGTGGTTCCCTTGGAGCCATTCAAGAACAAAGTATTTAAGCTCAGGAGACAAGGCCCCGGCAAGAGGAGCTTGCCGGGAAGGCCAACCAAGGCACTCCAAGGAACTTGCCGCGACGCGTCACGCGCTCCGGCAAGGCAAAAAGGCCCCCGCAAGAGGAGCTTGCCGGGAGGACCAACCAAGGTACCTCGAGGCCCGGTGAGCGACAAGCTTCCGGACCCGACAAGATAACAGCAGCGGCAAGGCGCTTGCCACGGCAGGCGGCCACTCTATGCCCACGCTCCAGCGCATCCACCAACGTGTCGCCCTGGGGGCCTCTCCAGGCGCGCGTGGCGGGAGGCTGTGTAGCCAGCGGTGCGCAGTGGCATGCGAAGCTGACAAGATCGCCATCGTGGCGTACGGTGGCGCCCCTAACGGATCTTTTCTGCACTGTTTGGGCGACTCAGACGGGCATTTAATGCCCTTGTCCCTTGCCGTCAGGGTTAGGTAGGGTGCACTGTACAAGTAACTGTACCAACCACCTCACTTTTTACATTTGTACCCTTCTCTCCGTTGCCACCTGTCGGTAACCCCTTTAGCGTATAAAAGGAGGCCCATGCGCAACGTAGAGGGGGTTGGGTTCGAAGGTTCGACTGGTTCGGAACCCAGAAAAACACTACGCTCTCTCTCTGGAGCAAGAACACAAGATAATCAAACAAGCAGCAGTAGGAGTGTTATCTCTCCGGAGAGCTCCGAAGCTGGGTAAACTGCTCGTGTGCTTCGCCTCGATCTTCTCTTCGTGCGATCTCCGCCCCCCGCCGAACCGAAAGGGGCTCGGTCCGCCGGCCCCATAGGTGTTCGTGGATCAGTTTCCCCGACACCTAGGCCTTGTTTCCTAGCATTGCAATACCGTTTGTGCTCACTTTTACCACTTGCTAGCTTTCTGTTTTTATATTTTCAGATTATGAAAACCTATATCTATCATCCATATTGCACTTGTATCACCATCTCTTCGCCGAACTAGTGCACCTATACAATTTACCATTGTATTGGGTGTGTTGGGGACACAATAGACTCTTTGTTATTTGGTTGAAGGGTTGTTTGAGAGAGACCATCTTCTTCCTACGCCTCCCACGGATTGATAAACCTTAGGTCATCCACTTGAGGGAAATTTGCTACTGTCCTACAAACCTATGCACTTGGAGGCCCAACAACGTCTACAAGAAGAAGGTTGTGTAGTGGGCATCAAGCTCTTTTCTAGCGCCGTTGCCGGGGAGGTGAGTGCTTGAAGGTATAACTTTAGATCTTGCAATCGAATCTTTTAGTTTCTTATTTTAGCACTAGTTTAGTTAAACTACAAAAAAATGAAATTGAGCTTGCCTCATATGCTTCATCTTTTTAATGTCTTTCGTGAGAATGATGGAAAGGAAAATTCTGCTCAAATACTAGAAGAAGAAGTCTATAAAATGTTTGGCATTAAATCTTTGAATGATGAGAATGATTGCAATGTTGTTACTATGAACTCCTTGAATATCCACAGTACTAATGATGATTGCACTAGTCATAATGAAAATGTCTATTATAAGCATGTCAATTTTTGTGGAGTGCATAGAGTTTGCATGTACACACCAAATAGGGAAGATAGATTTTGCAAGAGGCATAAGTATTTGGAAACTAAATGGTTGCAAGAAAGGTTAGATGTTTGTGCCGAAAATTTAAACTTTGTTCACCAAACTTGTGAACTTTGCAATGAACATGGTCATTTAAATCTCAAATGCAAATTGTTTCATGGTCGTATCGTGTCCAAAAATTGTGATGATTTGATTTCCCTTGCACATCGTAATGAACTTATTTTGCTTTTGGGTTATGAAGAAAGGAAATATATAACTAATCATATTCCAGAATATAACCTTGAGAAATTCCTCGATATTGATCTAGAAGAAATTTTTATGTATTGTGCGGTGAATTGGGTTGAAAATCCTTATATTGCCAATTACATAAAGAAAAGAAAACAAATATAGGATGAAGAGAATACTAATGAAAGGGAAGAGGCTTCCCAATATCCTCCTATTATTTCTTATGATGAATCAGGTCACGAGGAGGAGCATTGTATTCAACCAATGTCCTCAATAAGGAGCTCCAAAAGAGGATTGAACCCACACTTAATGTGAAGAAGAAAAAGAAAAGACGGAGAAGCAAAGTTACAAATGTATCCCTCCCAAATGATGTTGCTCCTATTACTCATTGTGATGATGATAATTGTTATACTATTGGTTCTATCCATACTATTAATGATGAGAGTGATTATGCTTATGATATGAAAAGGCCCAAGCTTGGGGATGCTATGTTTGATGTGAATGACATGTTTGAGAATGTATTTGCTGCAATTAATGTTTGTCCCAAGCTTGGGGATGCTACGTTTCATGAACATGATATATTTATCCTTCCAAGTTTTGAAATGCAAATTTATTACGATGATAGCATGCCTCCTATTTATGATGATTATATTGATGAAAGTGGGTTTGGAAGAGTGTCAACTTTAGGAAGTGATGATCCCACTATTTTGGAGGATGTTGAATCATATTGTGATAATTGTGAAAGTGGATTTGGATAGGTCATGACTTTATTTAGTAATGATTCCACTATCTTGGAAGAGGTTTCAATTGATTATGATGAGAACAAAGTTGCTACTTATGATGATTATAGTGATGAAACTTATGCTATAAAAGGTAGTGATGATTATATTTATAAAACTTGTCATGATTATGATTACCCTTTTTCTGAACATTACTCTTTTAATGTGGAAACAATTTATAGTATTCGAGTTTCTTATGATACTCCCACTATTCCGAATGAGAAGAATTTTGCTTATGTGGAGAGTAATAAAAGTTCTATGCTCCTAGATCATGAAAAGAATTCTTTATGTTATGGTTATATTGTTTAATACATTCATGATGCTACTGAAAATTATTATGAGCGAGGAGTATATGCTTGTAGAAATTGCAATAATATGAAGTTTCCTCTCTATGTATTGAAAATCTGGAAGTTATGCTTGTTTTGCTTTCCTATGCAAGTTGATTCTTGTTCCCACAAGTTGTTTGCTCACAAAATCCCTATGCATAGTAAGTGTGTTAGGCTTAAATGTGCTATCCATATTCTTCATTATGCTCTCTTTATGTTACAATTCTTATCTTTTATGTGAGCATCATTGAAATCATCATGCCTAGCTAGGGGCGTTAAACGATAGCGCTTGTTGGGAGGCAACCCTATTTTTATTTTGTTCCTTGATTTTTGATTATGTTTAGTACTAAATAATTCATCTAGCCTCTGTTTAGATGTGGTTTTATGCTTTTAATTAGTGTTTGTGCCAAGTAGAAACTTTGGGATGACTTGGGGAAAGTCTTTGCGATCATGCTGTAAAACAGAAACTTTAGCTCTCACGAGATTTGCTGCCATTTTTTATTGGAGAGTGATGTTTAGTTAATTATTTTTTAAGATTATTAAAAGACAAATTTCTCACGTCCAGAAATTTATTTTAGAATTTTTGGGGTTCCAGAAGTATATGTTTGATCCAAATTACTCCAGACTGTTCTGTTTTTGACAGATTCTGTTTTCTATGTGTTGTTTTCTTATTTTGATGAATCTATGAGTAGTATCGGAGGGTATGAACCATAGATGAGTTGGAATACATTAGATATTACACTAATATGAATTTATAATGAGTTCACAACAGTACCTAAGTGGTATTTTATTTTCTTATACTAACGGAGCTTACGAGTTTTCTGTTAAGTTTTGTGTTGTGATGTATTCAAGTTTTGGGTAAAGATTCGTTGGATTATGGAACAAGGAGTGGCAAGAACCTAAGCTTAGGGATGCCCAAGGAACCTCAAGGAAAAATCCAAGGACACCAAAGAGCCTAAGCTTGGGGATTCCCCGGATGGCATCCCCTCTTTTGTCTTCGTTCATCGGTAACTTTACTTGGAGCTATATTTTTATTCGCCACATGATATGTGTTTTGCTTGGAGCATCATTTTATTTTATTTTGTTTTGCTTTCTGTTTGAATAAAATACCAAGATATTAAATTCTTAAATTTTAGAGAGTCTTCACATAGTTTCATATTTATTCGACTACTCATTGATCTTCACTTATATCTTTTGGAGTAGTTTGTCATTTGCTCTAGTGCTTCACTTATATCTTTTTACAGCACGGGGTGGTTTTATTTTATAGAAATAATTGATCTCTCATGCTTCACTTATATTATTTATTATTTTCAGAGTCCTTTAGAACAACATGGCAATTTTATTTTAGGCATAATAAAAACTTTCATATAAGTGCACTGAATACTAAGAGAAGTTTGATACTTGATGATCGTTTTGAGATATGGAGATAGTGATATCAAAGTTGTGCTAGTTGAGTAGTTGTGAATTTGAGGAATAATTGCGTTGAAGTTTGCAAGTCCCGTAGCATGCACGTATGGTAACCGTTGTGTGAAAAATTTGAAGCATGAGGTGTTACTTGATTGTCTTCCTTATGAGTGGCGGTCGGGGACGAGCGATGGTCTTTTCCTACCAATCTATCCCCCTAGGAGCATGCGCGTAATGCTTGGTTTTTGATTACTTGTATATTTTTGCAATAAGTATGTGAGTTATTTATGTCTAATGTTGAGTCCATGGATTATACGCACTCTCACCTTTCCATCATTGCTAGCCTCTTCAGTACCGTGCATTGCCCTTTCTCACCTTGAGAGTTGGTGCAAACTTTGCCGGTGCATCCAAACCCCGTGATATGATACACTTTGTCACATATAAACCTCCTGATCTTCCTCAAAACAGCCACCATACCTACCTATTTCCATAGCCATTCCGAGATATATTGCCATGCAACTTTCCACCGTTCTGTTCATCATGACACACATCATCGATGTCATATTTCCTTGCATGATCATGTAGTTGACATCGTATTTGTGGCAAAGGCACCATTCATAATTCTTTCATACATGTCACTCTTGATTCATTGCCCATCCAAGTACACCGCCGGAGGCATTCATATAGAGTCATACTTTGTTCTAGTATCGAGTTGTAATCTTTGAGTTGTAAATAAATAGAAGTGTGATGATCATCATTAATAGAGCATTGTCCCAAAAAATGGCAAATAAAAAAGAAAGGCCAAATAAAAAAATAAAATAAAAGGGACAATGCTACTGTCCTTTTTTCTACACTTGTGCTTCAAAGTAGCACCATGATCTTCATGATAGAGAGTCTCTTGTTTTGTCACTTTCATATACTAGTGGGAATTTTTCATTATAGAACTTGGCTTGTATATTCCAACAATGCGCTTCCTCAAATGCCCTAGGTCTTCGTGAGCAAGCAAGTTGGATGCACACCCACTTAGTTTCTTTTGTTGAGCTTTCATACATTTATATCTCTAGTGCATCCGTTGCATGGCAATCCCTACTCCTTGCATTGACATAAATTGATGGGCATCTCCCTAGCCCATTGATTAGCCGTGTCGATGTGAGACTTTCTTATTTTTTGTCTTCTCCACATAACCCCCTTCATTATATTCTATTCCACCCATAGTGCTATATCCATGGCTCACGCTCATGTATTGCGTGAAAGTTGAAAATAATTTGAGATTACTAAAGTATGAAACAATTGATTGGCTTGTCATCGGGGTTGTGCATGATGAGAGCATTCTTGTGTGACGAAAATGGAGCATGACCAAACTATATGATTTTGTAGGGATGAACTTTCTTTGGCCATGTTATTTTGAGAAGACATAATTGCTTGATTAGCATACTTGGAGTATTACTATTTTTATGTCAACAATAAACTTTTATCTCGAATCTTTCAGATCTGAACATTCATGCCACAATAGAGAAAAATACATTGAATAATATTCTAGAAAGCATTCCACATCAAAAATTCTGTTTTTATCATTTACCTACTCGAGGACGAGCAGGAATTAAGCTTGGGGATGCTGATACGTCTCCAACGTATCTATAATTTTTGATTGTTCCATGCTATTATATTATCTGCTTTGGATGTTTATGGGCTTTATTATACACTTTTATATTATTTTTGGGACTAACCTATTAACCGGAGGCCCAACCCAAATTGTTGTTTTCTTGCCTATTTCAGTGTTTCAAAGAAAAGGAATATAAAACGGAGTCCAAACGGAATGAAACCTTCGGGAGAGTTATTTTTGGAACGGAAGCAATCCAGGAGACTTGGAGTAGATGTCAGGGAAGCTTCGAGGTGGCCACGAGGCAGGGAGGCGCGCCTGCCCCCCTGGGCGCGCCCCCACCCTCGTGGGCCCCTCGTGGCTCCCCTGACCGACTTCTTTCGCATATATATATATATATCCATATACCCTAAAAACATCGAAGATCATAATAGTTCGGGAGGTCCGCCACCGCAAGCCTCTGTAGCCACCGAAAACCAATCTAGACCCGTTCCGGCACCTTGCCGGAGGGGGAATCCCTCTCCGGTGGCCATCTTGATCATTCAGGCGCTCTCCATGATGAGGAGGGAGTAGTTCACCCTCGGGGCTGAGGGTATGTACTAGTAGCTATGTGTTTGATCTCTCTCTCTCTCTCTCGTATTCTTGATTCGAAATGATCTTGATGTATCGCGAGCTTTGCTATTATAGTTGGATCTTATGATGTTTCTTTTTGAAGTTATCTTATCGGATTGAGTCTTTAAGGATTTGAGAACACTTGATGTATGTCTTGCATGTGCTTATCTGTGGTGACAATGGGATATCACGTGATCCACTTGATGTATGTTTTGGTGATCAACTTGTGAGTTCCGTGACCTCGTGAACTTATGCATAGGGGTTGGCACACATTTTCATCTTAACTCTCTGGTAGAAACTTTGGGGCACTCTTTGAAGTTCTTTGTGTTGGTTGAATAGATAAATCTGAAATTGTGTGATGCATATCGTATAATCATACCCACAAATACTTGAGGTGACATTGGAGTATCTAGGTGACATTACGGTTTTGGTTGATTTGTGTCTTAAGGTGTTATTATAGTACGAACTCTATGATAGATTGAACGGAAAGAATAGCTTCATGTTATTATACAACGGACTCTTGAATAGATCGATCAGAAAGAATAACTTTGAGGTGGTTTCATACCCTACAATGATCTCTTTGTTCGTTCTCCGCTATTTTTGACTTTGGAGTGACTCTTTGTTGCATGTTGAGGGATATTTATATGATCCAATTATGTAATTATTGTTGAGAGAACTTGCACTAGTGAAAGTATGAACCCTAGGCCTTGTTTTCTAGCATTGCAATACCGTTTGTGCTCACTTTTACCACTTGCTACCTTGCTGTTTTTATATTTTCATATTACAAAATCCTATATCTATCATCCATATTGCACTTGTATCACCATCTCTTCGTCGAACTAGTGCACCTATACAATTTACCATTGTATTGGGTGTGTTGGGGACACAAGAGACTCTTTTTTATTTGGTTGCAGGGTTGTTTGAGAGAGACCATCTTCAACATATGCCTCCCACGGATTGATAAACCTTAGGTCATCCACTTGAGGGAAATTTGCTACTGTCCTACAAACCTCTGCACTTGGAGGCCCAACAATGTCTACAAGAAGAAGGTTGTGTAGTAGACATCATGCGGCAGTGGAAAAGTGTTTTCGTGGATATTTGTGGTGGTTTGGGAATATATATGAATATATAGGTGGCAGAATTAGGTCAAGGGAGTGATGAGGGGCCCATAAGGCAGGGGGCGCGCCCTCCCCCTTGTCGCTGCCTCGTGGCTCTTCTGACTTGATCTTCAAGTGTCCGGGGCATCTTCTGGTCCAAGAAAAATCACCGTGAAGGTTTTATTCCGTTTGGACACGGTTTGGTATTCCTTTTCTGCGAAGCTAAAAAATAAGGGAAAACAGAAACTGGCACTGGTCTCTAGGTTAATAGGTCCGTCTAAAAAATAATATAAAATAGCATATTAATGCATATAAAACATCCAAAATAGATAATATAATAGCATGGAACAATAAAAAATTATAGATACATTGGAGACGTATCACTGAGCTAGGCCAGTTGGCCTTGTTGACCTTCTCTATCCTCTTCTACTTTAGGTGAAACTTACCATATAAATACTGGCGCGGGCGACAGCTGAATCAAAGATTGATGGAGAAATTGTCTGCCTTCACAATTTGAGGGGGGCAATCAGTCGTCCATGTCACATGAGGACTAATAAATCTTGGATTTGAAGATTGTGATTATAGTACAACCACATGCTATATGGGCACTGGCTTGGTCAAGTAAGCTAGTCAGCCTTAGGTGTTGGTGTTGCCGTACTACAGATGGGGTAGCTTCCCTGTGGGGAGTATCCTCGACACAGATGGGGGGAACCGGTTTCAGGACATACTCTCAGTTCCGTGCACCAGACCGGGTGGGCATGTCACATCTTTGGGGGATCTAGTCCAAAGACCTCGTCACAATCTCCCTGCCGGTATGCCAAATGGTGTAGTATATCAGCGGCCACTGGTGGCATCAAGATGGGATTGTTTCATGTGGGTAAAGTATATGACCTCTGCAGAGTGTAAAACTATTCGAATAGCCATGTCCACGGTCAAGGACAACACATGAATCTTTCTTGACGTACAGGACCTACCTTGCTTATTCCCTCTTTCGCCCTATTCTTTAAACCTATGAAGGATGTGAGTTGATCATGGATCCTCACTTTGATGGAATTTATTCCCAGGTAAAACATTTTTCATCTAAAACTGCTATCATCCAGTTACTATGTTATCTCAAACAAAATTAGCTTTTATGCAAATGAGCCATACAACCTTCCTTTGAAGACACATGTAGCTATTATGTCCTTCCCCAAGGGAGGCATATTGAGTACGTAACTTACTCATGCCAATACTTTTGTTGAACAACAGAGATCTATGAAGACGAGGGCGTCGACTACGACTATTATGATGATCTTGAGGAGTGAGGACACATTGACTACATCAACTGCATGTGGCTGAGATGGAGTCACTACATATTTATATATTCCATAATGTTTCTGATTGTAATAAATTTCATGAGACATTTCACTATGTAAGCCTTGTGGCAAGAGTTATTAAACTAATACTTGTTTTAATGTTCAACAATGATACTATTTCCCTGTGTTGTCAAGTTGATCCTGGATTGACAAATATACACAGGAGAGTCTGGAAATAATTTTTGGGTTCTCACACAATGCCAGAAGGCGGTGCCAAGGCAAGCTAACGAAGGCAGATGATGACGATGAGGCCTTGGATGGGAACAAAAAGGAGCCGTGGAAGATGCGGTAGTGTGGACGGAAGAGAAGGGGAGTACGAGGGTTGGTGCGAGGTGGGGATGCCGTTGTGAGAGAATAACAGGAGGTGGGTGGGGTGTAGAGGGATCGCCTGGCACTAGTTAGGGTACAGTGGGACAGCGATGCGTGCGCGGCTACGCCACAAGCCGCGGAAGGCGGGAGCAGGCGATCGCTCCAGCGTGGGTTTGTTTTGGGTGGCTGGAACCTGTAGGAAGAAAACAAGAGATTGAAAAGCACCATAGACGTTTGATTCACATCCAATGGCTTATGCTGCAAAAATCGTTGGTTGACCACATTTTTTTACGGGGAAGTTTTTCGACTAAGTTGATGAAGCCTTGTGTACTCGTCAACCTAGTAGGCCCACAAGTCAACCTCTAATTCCATGGCGGACAATTATAGCCCATTCCAAAGGATCATATGGAAAGTTCAACATTGAGAGCAAAGTAACAGGTCTGATTCGGAGATTAGAGTACTGAACTTCCACGTTTACAACCATCATAGCCAACTTAACTACCTAGTCCCAGTAATACTCTAGTGTAGAAGTACTAACCTACTCTTAGCTAACTAGATGATCTCGGCCGCCATTTGCGGTACACGCTAAACGCCAGCACCGATGTCCTCCTTGTCGCCCCAGACTTACCAGAAGTGCGATAGGGATAGTTTCTCGCGCGTGTTGGCCCTTTCCATGCTGGCGTGTGATAAGTTTCCGTCGTATCTACTTTTCCTAACGCTTTTCCTCTTGTTTTGGACTCTAATTTTCATGATTTGAATGAAGCTAACCCGGAATGACACTGTATTCAACAGAATTACCATGGTGTTGTTATTGTGCAGAAACAAAAGTTCTCGGATTGGAACAAAACTTTGTGAGGAATTTTTATACGAATAAAGATAATTTGTGGAGCCAAGAACCACCGGAGGGGGGCACCTGGGTGGGCATAACCCACCAGGACGCGCCACCCCCTCCAGGAGCGCCCTGGTGGGTTGTCCCCACCTAGTGGCCCCGGAGACCCTGAAACCGATGCTATAATATCCTATATTTCTAGAAAAATATCAGGGAGGAAGAATTATCACATTTCACGAGATGGAGCCACCGTAACCTCCTATTCTTCATCGGGAGGCTAGATCTGGAGTCCGTTTGGTGCTCCGGAGAGGGGGATCTTCGATCTTTGTCATCACCAACCCTCCTCCATCGCCAATTCCATGATGCTCTCCACCGGGAGTGAGTAATTCCTTCGTAGGCTCGCTGGTCGGTGAGGAGTTGGATGAGATTCGTCATGTAATCGAGTTAGTTTTGTTAGGGCTTGATCCCTAGTATCCGCTATGTTCTGAGATTGATGTTACTATGACTTTGCCATGCTTAATGCTTGTCACTTTGGGCCCGAGTGCCATGATTTCAGATCTGAACTGTTTATGTTATCACCATTATATCTATGTTCAAGATCCGATATTGCAAGTTATAGTCACCTACTATGTGTTATGATTCGGCAACCCCGGAGTGACAATAGTCGGGACACTTCCCGGTGATGACCGTAGTTTGAGGAGTTCATGTGTTCACCATGTGTTAATGCTTTGTTCCAGTTCTCTATTAAAAGGAGCCCTTAATATCCTGTCATTTCCAATAGGATCCCGCTGCCATGGGAGGGTAGGACAAAAGATGTCATGCAAGTTCTTCCCATGAGCACGTATGACTATTTACGGAATACATGCCTACATTATATTTATGAACTGGAGCTAGTGCCGTATCGCCCTTGGTTATGACTGTTATATGGTGAATATCATCCAACAAATCACCGATGCAATGCCTACGATTTTCCTACATATTTATCTTGCTAAGTTACTACTGCTGCTGTCACTATCGTCACCGCGACAAAACTATTACTATCACTGTTACCGTTACTGTTCCTCCTACCACTACTATCAAATCTATCATATTACTGTGCTACTGATCACTTTGCTACAGATAATTAAACTCCAGGTGTGGTTAAATTGACAAATCAACTGCTAATACTTGCAAATATTCTTTGCCTCCTCTTGTGTCGAATCTATAAATTTGGGTTGAATACTCTACCCTCGAAAACTGTTGTGATCCCCTATACTTGTGGGTTATGAAGACTTTTTCTGGTGCCATTGCCGGGGAGCATAGCTATATTTGTTGAGTCACTTGGTATTATTATCAAATTATCACTATCAAGAATCTGAAGGATGCTAAGACTAAGATTTTTCCCTCTAAGACGAGGGGATGTAAGGAACTACCATCCAGCTCCGCTTTAGATTCACCTTCTGTTATAAGTAAACTTGCAACGCCACCCCATGCTATTAATTCTGATATGCCGCAAGTTATTAAAGATGCTACTTCTGCTATGAATGCTACTCATGATGATGCTAGTACCTTGCTTGATAATAATGTGCCACTTGGTGAATTTCTTGATGAACAAATTGCTAGAACTAAAGCTTTTGAGAATGTTGAAACTGATGAAATTGTTGAAACCGATGAAGAGCTTGAAACCCAAAATCTTGAAACACCTATTAGAACTAGCTCTCCTAGATATGAATTGCCCAAGGTACCAGAAGGTTATGTTATGAATGAGGAGACAACTAGAGAAATTATTGCTTGTAAGGATAGAGATGATCTAGAAACATTATTATGAAAGTATAAAGAAAGGACTTTGAATGCTAAAATGAAATGTGATCCTCAGTTTGCTACTTCACCAATCTTTGTTGATGATAAGGATTTTGAATCCTCTGTCGAGCCAGAGTTGATTACTTTGGTTGAATCTTATGCTTTCCATGGTTATGAAACAGAAACTGTTGTGGCACATCTTACTAAGTTGAATGATATAGCCACCCGTTTTGCTCAGGATGAGAAAGTTCGCTATTATTATATTCTCAAATTATTTCCGTTCTCATTAAAGGGCGATGCTAAAGATTGATACAATACTCTTGCTCATGGTTGTGTGTGTAGTCCCCAGGATATGATTTATTACTTCTCTGAAAATATTTTCATGCTCATAAGAAACAAGCTGCCTTATAGGAAATATTTAACTTTGTGCAAATCGAAGAAAAGAGTCTCCCACAAGCTTGGGGAGGCTTCTTCAATTGCTTAATGCTTTGCCTGATCATCCTCTTAAGAGAAATGAAATACTTGATATCTTCTATAATGGACTAACCGATGCTTCTAGGGATTTCCTAGATAGTTGTGCTAGTTGTGTTTTTAGGGAATGAACTATTGGGAAAGCTGAAGAATTATTAAATAGAGTGTTGAAAAATATGATGATTGGACTCTTCCTGAACCACCGCTTCAACCCACTCCGAAGAAGAGGGGTATCTTATATCTCTGTCCTAAAGATATGCAAGAGGCAAAGAAATCCATGAAGGAAAAGGAATTAAAGCTGAGGATGTCAAAAATTTACCTCCTATTGAAGAAATGCATGGGCTTGATACACCACCACCACCTAAGGTGGTAGAGGTAAATTTTATAATGCAATTCAATGATAATGATAATCCTCACAACATGCACACTAGCCAATGCCTTTATGAGTTTGAAAATTACATTAGAAAGCAAGATCACTTCAATGCAAATGTTATGAAACAATTGAAATACAATTCTGATATGATTGCTCGCTTGAGTGACTTGTTATTTAGAATTTCAAATGATGTTAGAGGTGTGGGGAAGCATGCATATATGGTTCAAACTCAGTTAGAACAAGTTGCTAAATCTCAAACTGAGTTGTTAGATGAAATGAACAACAATATAAATGACTTTGCTGTTAGAGTAGCCACTAGAGGAGGTAAGGTGACTCAGGAACCACTTTATCCTGAGGGACACCTAAAAAGAATCAAACAAGATTGTCAAAGGTTTAACACTGATGCACCTAATCCTTCTAAAAAGAAAAAGGAAAAGAAAAATTATAGGACTTTGCATGCCTCTAGTGAACCTGAAGTAGAAAAACCTCCTGATAATGATAATGAAGTTTCTATCTCTGATGCTGAAACTCAATTTGGCAATGAACACTCACATTTAGATAATGGAAAAGATAATGATGAGGCTCATGAAAATACTCAAACAAATAATAAAGAACCAGACAATGATGTTGAGATAGAACCAGCAGTTGATCTTGATAACCCACAACCTAAAAATAAAAAATATGGTAAAAGTGACTTTGTTGCTAGAAAACACGATAAGGAAAGAGAACCATGGGTTCAAAAACCTACTCCCTTTCCACCTAAGTAAACTAAAAAGAAAGATGGTGAAGAATTTGAACGATTTGCTGAAATGTTGAGGCCGGTATTTTTGCGTACTCACTTGACTGACATCTTAAAAATGCCTCCTTATGCAAAGACATCATCACCAATAAGTGAAAAATAATGGAAGCTGAAATTTCCACCATGCTTGTTAATTATACTTTTAAAGATGGAGTACCTAAGAAACTTGCAGATGTGGGAATACCAACTATACATTGCTCCATTAAAAGAAATTATGTGAAAACTGCTTTATGTGATTTGGGAGCTGGTGTTAGAGTTATGCCTTTCTCTTTATATAAAAGACTTGATTTGAATAAACTCACACCTACTAAAATATCTTTGCAAATGGCTGATAAATCAATTGCCATACCTATCGGTATTTGTGAGGATGTGCCCGTTGTTGTTGCTAATGTTACTATTTTAACTGACTTTGTTATACTTGAGATGCCCGAGGACAACAACATGACGATTATCCTTGGGAGACCCTTTTTGAATACTGTAGGGGCTGTTATTGATTGCAATAAAAGCAAGGTCACTTTTCATATCACTATTGGAAGTTTTCAACTACCTCAACCTACTATTAAAAAGAAATAAGAAATGCTTATTGTTGGGGACATTCATATCCCTGTTGAGGTAACTTAGTGATTTATGAAAGTTCTTCAGTTTCATGCTAATCGAAAGTGGTTGTTAATAAGACTTGATCAACCTTATTAATGGGTCATTTTTTAGAGGTACGAAGTTGATGAATTTTGTGAGCACTACTCTGTGTCCCTACCTTTTGCTTTCTGTTTTTATTAGTTAAATAAAATAAAATGCCATGTTTTCTCTGTTTTCTCAATTTCCAGTGCAATAAAAAAATGTCCCAAAAATAAAAGTTCTCAGAATGCTCTAAAAATTTAATACAATTTTTTTCTGAATATTTAAGAATCTTTGGTGCAAATAAAATCAGAGGGAGGTGCACCAGGTGGGCACACCCCACCTGGGCGTGCCAGGACCCCCGGGAGCGCCCTGGTGGGTTGTGGTCCCCATGTGGGCCCCCTCACTTACCTCTTCTTCCCACATCATACTTACCTCCAGAAAAAATTCACCATTGCTCTATCTCTCGTGTTCTTGCTCTCAAACCCGCGGATTTTGATCTCTTTGCTCGAAGCTCCGTTCCTGAAACTGTTTTGGGGGATTGTTGCTTGGTATGTGACTCCTCCGTTTGTCCAATATGTTTTTGCTTTAGTGGTTTATATTTTTAATAATTAGCTACTCTTGCACTACAAAAAAAGACACATCCGTGACATTTTGGGCCGAACACAAATTTTTTATGTCATACATATGGCAGTTCTATGACGATAATTGTGACAAAACCCGGTATCATCATAGATGTGGTGGGCTCCTACTTCTATGACAAAAAATCATGACAGAAAATGGGATTTTCGTCCTAGGCGGGCCGGAGACGCAGCTGCATGACATTCTTTGGGCCGTCCATGACGGAAAAAACCATGGTAGAAGCGAGGGCGAGGAAAATTTCGGGGAGTTCCCGGTTATGGTGGGAGGTCGGGGGCCGAGGGATGCGCGCTTCTCTCGTACATGTACTTGCGTGTGTGCGAGGCATTGGCTCTAACTGAACCCGAGAGAGGTGTTGGGCTCTAACTGAACCTGAGCGATTGCACTGCAGGCTACGCGTTATTGAACCCAAGCGATCGATCGATGGCTGTTAACTGGACCTGATCGAGCGATTCCTTCGCTACTGCTGCTAACTGAAGACGATCGATGCTGCCTCTGGATGAACAATGAGCGTTGCGGGGGGGGGTTGGATGAATAGTTCCCGGTGGGGGTGGATGAATAGGACCCCGTGGTGTTGCCTCTGGATGAACAGGACCCTGATTGATCGAGCCGGTTGGGGCTGGATGAACAGGACCCCGTGGAGGGCTGGATGAACAGGACCACCCCGTGGAGGGCAGGATGAACAGTAGAAGGTGGAGGGCAGGATGAACAGTAGCCCATGGAGGGGTGGTTGAACAGGAGCCCGTGGAGAGGGCTGGTTGAACAGTAGCCGGTGGAGTAGCGCGTGGTGGAGGCTGGATGAACAGGAGCCCGTGGATGAACAGTCACAGGTGGAGGCTGGAGGAGGTCGACGGTGGATGAACAGTAGCTCGTGGAGGCTGGAGGGGGTCGATGGTGGAGATGAACAGTATCCTGTGGAGTCCCGTTTTGCGGTACGCCACACCCCTCCCGATGAACAGGAGCCCCATTTCGATCGTAGCGCTCCAACACAAGTCTGTTTCCTCCGTTTTGCGGTATGCCGCACCCCTCCCGATGAACAGGACCCCCGTTTTGATCGTAGGAGGTCCGTTTCCTCCGTTTTGCGGTACGCCAGACCCCTCCCGATCAGCAGGACCCATTCCAAACGTAGGAGGTCTGTTTCCTCCGTTGTGCGGTACGCCATGCCTCGTTTCCATCGCCTGTTCCGTCCAAGCCCTCCCGATGAACACGACCACGCATTCCGTTCCGACCCAGCCGGTTGGCTCCCACGCATTCCGTTGCCTCCCGATGAACACGACGCATTCCGTTGCCTCCCCATGAACACGACGCGTTCCGTTGCCTCCCCATGAACACGAGCATTCCGTTGCCTCCCCATGAACATGACGTCGACTGTTTCACCGTTTCGACCCAGCCATGTACACGAGCCCTGGCCGTACGTATGCGCGAGTAGGCGTTCGAGACCCCGCCCGTATGTACACATACATGGCCGTATTTTCTTTCTTGCACCCTGGCCACTGTACGTACGTGTACATGCTACGTGCGCGCCTCTACTACGACATGTGCGCGCCTCTACTACGACACGTGCGCGCCTCTACATCGACCAGTATGTACGTACACGTTCGCGACCAGAATGACAACGCTACGTATGCTTCGACCAGGTGGGTCCTGACTGTCAGGCACTTCCTTGCCTGCGAAGATGTAGCTGGTGGGTCCCAGCAGTCAGGGGGTGAATTGGTTTTTTTGCCCGGACGCACTTCCTTGCGTGCGAAGATGTAGCTGGTGGGTCCTAGCTGTCAGGGGGAAACGTTTATTTCTCGCGAAATTCAATGGCCCGTCTGGTGGGTCCCAGCTGTCAGGTGGAGGAATCATTATTTTCCGCGTAATAAGGAGGCACTTCCTTGCTGTGGCCGTGGACCCAGCTGTCAGCCTCTCCACGTACGGTCCACGTCCGATGGAAGTCATTCCTTGACCATGTTGACCACGCTGCGCCGAGAGCACCAGGGCGGTGGTCGACGACGAGGCCTAGGAAGGGGACGACACGGAGGCAGGGAAGACTCGGCAGTTGTTTCCCATGCGGAGGGGAGTATGACTGTATGAGGGTTTACTTGTTCGTCTGCCGTCACCGAAGAATAACAGCAGGTGTGGGTGAGTAGAGGGATGGCTAGGCCAGCGATGGGAGTACGGTCGGGCGGTGAGGCCTGCGCGGCAGCACAGCCGACCGCGAGGAGGAGGGAGCAAGTAGTCCCGCCGACGCTTGTTTGAGCGGCTGGAGTAGGAAGAGCAGAGATTGAAGAAGCACGACGGTCGTTGGATGGACATCCAACAGTCAGTGCTTGTGCGTCAACCTTTTTTTAGCAAAGCCTCAAATCTGTGGAAAACAGCATACAGCCCATCTGCCATTATTTCTAATAATTTATAGCCCATTTGCTAATTCTTAAAGTTTTTTTGTAGCCTATATTCTTTTTGTTAGCATTACAGCCCATATTGTGGCAACGGTTAAAAAATTATACAAAATTTTGCATATTTTGGTGAGGTCTGAACTATTTTTAATCCCAAAATTTTGACTCACATTCGAACTGATTTTAAAAATAAATGTGTATCAATATAAAATCCAACAAATTCTCCACGCATAAAAATTAATGTAATTTAAAATCTTGAAATGAAAAAGATATATTTGAAACTAATTTCCCGTTTGATGTGTTTTAAAAATGTACAACCCATTTCCTCATTACTGAAGGGCCATTTTCTCGGTCAGCCGAATGAAAGCTCTCTTCGTCTTGAAAGATTTGCAGCCCAACAGGCCTGACAAAGCGACTTACTTGGCAAATAACAAAAAACTGGGCTGTGGCCATGGACCCAGCTATCAGCCTCCCCACATACAGTACTCTTCCGACAGAAGTCGTTCCTTGATCACATTGACCATGCCGCGCGGAGAGCACCACGGCGGTGGACGACGGCGGGGCCTAGGAAGGGGATGACGCGGTAGTGGAAGCCCGCGTGGAGAGGACTACCAGGGTTCACTGGTTCGGCTGCGGTGTGAGGCTGCCGTCGCCATAGGGCCTGGCCAGCGGTGGGAATAGTAGGGGGCAGTGCGGCCTCTGCGGCAGCACAGCCGACAAGGGGAGGCAGGATCATGCGGCATGACTGGCGCTGCTTTGGGCGGTTGGAGCAAGAAGACCAGAGGTTGAAGAAGCACTACGGTCGTTGGATGGACATCATACGGTCACTGGAGCTAGAATCGTTCATATTGACTAAGTTGACAAAGCCCTTCGTCCCCGTCAACTTAGTAGGCCCACAAGTCAGCCTCCCAGCAAGGTGGGTCCCAGCTAGCCGGGGGAGTATTCATTTTTTTGTGCGTAATAAGGAGGCACTTCCGGTGGGTCCGAGCTAGCAGTGGGGGGACGTTTCTTTCATGAAATATGGTGCCCCGTCCGGTGGGTCCCAGCAGTCAGGGGGAAACGATTTTTTTCGCAAAATACTGGTGGCCCGTCCGGTGGGTCCCCGCTGTCAGGTGGACGAATAATTATTTTGCACATAATAAGGAGGCACTTCCGTGCTGCGGTCGTGGACCCAGCTGTCAGCCTCTCCACGTACAGTCCACGTCTGATGGAAGCCGTTCCTTGACCACGTTGACCACGCCGCGCCAAGAGCACCAGGGCGGTGGACGACAACGAGGCCTAGGAAGGAGACAACATGGAGCCGGGGAAGACGCGGCAGTGGATGCCCACGCGTAGTGGAGTACAAGGGTTTGCTGGTTCGCTGCGGTGTGAGGCTGCCGTTGCCGCAGAATAACAGGGGGTGTGGGTAAGTAGAGGGATGGCCTAGCCAGCGGTGGGAGTTGCAGGGGGCGGTGTGGCCTTCACCGCATCGCAGCCGGCCATAGGAGGCAGGAGCACGAGGCACGACCGGCGCTGGTTTGGGCGGCTGGAGCAAGAAGACCAGAGGTTGAAGAAGCACTACGGCCGTTGGATGGACATCGTACGGTCACTGGAGCTAGAATCGTGCATATTGACTAAGTTGACAAAGCCCTCCGTCCTCGTCAACTTAGTAGGCCCACAAGTCATCCTGCCACTAAGGTGGGTCCCAGCTAGAAGGGGGTATTCATTTTTTTGTGGGTAATAAGGAGGCACTTCCGGTGGGTCCGAGCTGACAGCAGGGGGAACATTTTTTTCGTGAAATACGGTGGCCCGTCAGGTGGGTCCCAGCAGTCAGGGGCAAACGGTTTTTTTGCGATATACTGGTGGGCGTCCGATGGGTCCCTGCTGTGAGGTGGAGGAATACTTATTTTCCGCGTAATAAGGAGGCACTTCCTTGCGGCTGCCGTGGACCCAGCTGTTAGCCTCTCCACGTAGAGTATTCTTCCGATGGAATTCGGTCATTGACCACATTGACCACGCCACGCCGACAGCACCACGGCAGTGGACAACGGCGATGCCTAGGAAGGGGATGACGCGGAGCCGAGGAAGACACGGCAGTGGATGCCCACGCGGAGAGGAGTACGATGGTTCACTGGTTCGGCTGCGCTGCCGTCGCCGCAGAATAGCAGGGGGTGTGGGTGAGTGGAGTGGAGGGATGGCCTGGCCAGCGGTGGGAGTAGTATGGGGGCGGTGAGGCCTCCACGGCAGCACAGCCGGCCACGGGAGGTAGGAGCAGGCGACACGACCGGCGCTGCTTTGGGTGGCTGGAGCAAGAAGACCAGAGGTTGAAGAAGCACTACGGCCGTTGGATGGACATCGTACAGTCAGTCGAGCTAGAATCGTGCATATTGACTAAGTTGACAAAGCCCTTCGTCCCCGTCAACTTAGTAGGGCCACTATACTAGGTCCCAGCTAGCAGGGGGAGTATTCATTTTTTTGTGCGTAGTAAGGAGGCACTTCCTTGCGTGCGAAGATATAGCTGGTTGGTCCGAGCTGTCAGCGGCGGTAATGTTTTTTTCGCAAAATACAGAGGCTGTTTTGGTGGGTCCCAGATGTCAGGTGGAGGAAATCATTATTTTGCGCGTAATAAGGAGGCATTTCCTTGCGTGCGACCGTGGACCCAGCTGTCAGCCTCCCCATGTACAGTCCACTTCAGATACATGTCGGTCATTGACCACGCTGACCATGCCACGCCGAGAGCACCAGGGCGGTGGACGACGGTGAGGCCTAGGAAGGGAATGACACGGAGGCAGGGAAGACTCGGCCATTGTTTTTGTTTCCCACGCGGAGGGGAGTACGATTGTACGAGGATTTACTGGTTCGTCTGCCGTCGTCGGAGAATAACAGTAGGTGTGGGTGAGTAGAGGGATGGCTAGGCCAGCGATGGGAGTACGGTGGGGCAGGTGAGGCCTGCGCGGCAGCACAGCCGGCTGCGGGGAGGAGGGAGCAGGCAGTCCCGCCGGCACTTGTTTGAGCGGCTGGAGCAGGAGGAGCAGAGATTGAAAAAGAACGACGGCCGTTGGATGGACATCCAACAGTATACATGCCATCTAAGGAAAGCCTCAAATATGTGGAAAACAGCATACAGCCGATCTGCCATTATTTCAAATAATTTACAGCCCATTTGCTAATTCTTACGGGTTTTTTTGGAGCCCATATTCTTTATTTTAGCATTACAGCCCATATTGTGGCCACGGTTAAAAAATTATACGAAATTTTGCATATGTCGGTGCGGTCTGAACTGTTTTTAATCCCGAAATTTCGAGTCACATTCTGACTGATTTTAAAAATAAATGTATATCAATATAAAATCCAATAAATTGTCCACGCATAAAAATCAATGCAATTTAAAATCTCTAAATGAAAAAGAGATATTTGAAAATAATTGCCGGTTTGATGTGTTTTGAAAATGTACAACCCATTTCTCATTACTGATAGGCCATTTTCTCGGCCAGCCGAATGAAGCTCTCCTCATCTTGAAAGATTTGCAGCCCAACAGGCCTGATAAAGCGACTTACTTGACAAATCACAAAAGAACTGGGCTAGCATTTTCAGAAAGAAAAAAAACTACTGGGCCGGTCTGTGGTAAACTGTAACATCCCAAATTTTCAATTTGGAATGTTATACATTAGATCATCATGCATATCATACTTTATTTTGCATTTTGGTTGATCCTAGAAAATTCTACGCAACTCAATGACCCACAGAGAGAGTTGGGGATTTCGTTATTTTCAAATTTGAGTTTTCTCAAATTTTGAGAATAGGATCATTTGATTTTATTTATTTTATCATCAATTATTTCTATTACAAAAATATGAGAGAGGGAATAAAATGACTTTCCCAAAATAAAGAAATATTGAGGATTTAATAATAAAAATCAAATAAGATTTTATTTCGGAGTTTTTCGGTGTTTTATTTGAATTTAGGAAACATATGCATATTTCAATATTGCATTTACGTCCCAAATAAATGTTCACCTTGTGCGGCTTGATTTTAGAAGCTCGTGAAAATTTATTTCAGAATTTTTGGAGTCTGTTTAGTATTTCTTTTTATTTTTCTTCCGAGCGGAATAATATAAGAAAAACGAACCGACCTAGGGGCCGTGTCTGACCCGGACTCCCAGCCCACTAGGCTTTATAAGCCGGGGGGGAGGCCCAGCCGAAGCCAGCCACCCGCGCCCCAACCCTAGCGCCGCCC
>NC_057803.1:226202812-226210705 GCF_018294505.1 Triticum aestivum
CGCCTCGCCACGCCGCCGCCCGCCGCCGCCGCCGCCGCCGCATGTCGCCCGAGGTTCGTCGCTACCTCGTTTTCCGTGCCGTCGTAAAAAAATTAAAAAAAATCGGCGTTCGTCGTTTTTTTCTTTTTCTCGGATTAAATCCGTGATTTTTCTGATCGCGATTTCTGATCCGATTTTCATTTTAGTATAACTTTTCGCTCGTTTATCGGAATCAGGCGATTCAAGCGCCTAGAGTTTCGTCTCGAAACCCTCTATCCGAATAACCAACTTAAACAAGATTTTGATACTATAAAATTTACCTTAGATCCAGATTACTAGAACGAAGTTGTTTTCTTTCGCCGTTTGACTTTTGTTGCTTCGTTTGATTTGATTCTTTTTGCCAACCGGAGTTCTTAAGTTGAACCTTCTAGTTAGATCTCTTATTTGAGTTTTACCCGTGCATTAGATGAGTACTTATTGTATGCTTGTTTGTTTGTCTGCGATAGAATACCCGGAGTGCGCCGCCTGTTACTTCGAATTGTTAGCTTTCGTGGATCATCAGCAAGGCAAGTAACACTTTGACCATACCTTTTCTACTACCCTGTTTTATTGCATTAGATCAATCCTCACACATTGCATGATTAGAATCTAATTAAATTGTGGGATGGGAAGTAGATGAGGTAGTACCTATTACCTGTTATTATCAAACCTTTGGGAGTTACTTCTGCGTTTGCTTATTATGCCATGCTATGCTAGTAGACGTGGATTGGATGAGTGATATCCATGACAGATGTGAGATTGTTAATTAATGGTTTATCTAAGGTGGCAACTTAAACACACATCTGGGTAGATTGAGGCACCTAGGTATTCCAGGACTTGCCTGTTTTCTTTTGGACCGCCACCCAGGCTCAAAGGGATCATGAGACTATTCATACTAGAAACTTCCGTGTGCAGCCACAAGCTATTATGGGCTCTAGCATAGTTGACTAAGTTGTTCAAACTCTTACAGTGGTAGACTAGCAGATGTAGGGGATGTAGGTGGTACGGTCTACCCGATCATAAGGTGCTAGCGCTTCTGAAAGACTATGTCTCGGTCATCCGTCTTCTCAAACACCATGTAGTGCGAGAAACCAAACGGAGGCGATAGAGTCTTGTGGGGAAAAGTGTGCAAACCTCTGCAGAGTGTAATAAACTAATCATGGTTAGCCGTGTCCCCGGTTATGGACATCTTGAGTATCTAGTACTTGGATTATCATGTGAATCTCAACATGTTACTCTAAATTAATTTTGTTGGGTTATGTTTAATGATGATGCTTAATTGGGATTGAGAATGCTGTTAACCATTCTCAATGTTTAACAACCACCATGATAGTTAAATAAATTTATTCCTTTGAAGTAGGGAAAAATTGGCTTTACGCAAAACTGTAACCAGAGAGCTTTCCACCAGCCAAATATGCATATAGTATAGTTGTTACATTCCATTACTCTCTATGTGCTACCTTGCCAGCATATTCCATGTGCTGACCCGTTTTGGGCTGCAACGTTAATGTTGCAGACTTTTCAGACGACGATTAAGGAGTTTTTAGGTCGTGGTTTTATACTCAGTGATGTCGTTGGAGTTGATGGACTCACCTATCTTCGAAGCCTTCCGCTGTTATAGTTATTAGATGGCCTTAAGCCATATTTATTGCAATAAGTTCTATTTTGAGACACTCGATGTAATAAGTGTGTGATTGCTACTCTGCTATAAATCCTCCGAGTACTGTGTGGTGTCAGCATTACTGATCCAGGGATGACACCGGAGCACAGAGATCAGACGGTTTGAGGTCTGGTCGCTACAGAGATGGTATCAGAGCACACGCTGACTGTAGGACACGACCACTAAGCTAAAGACCTAGATCACTATTCACTCTCTCCTCTTCTGACCTCTCATCTTTTCTATTCTTTAGGATGGTGGATGCAAGGAACAAGTTCACACAACCGGATGAAGATACACCCTTTGGACATCACTTGAAGGAAGTCACTAGATACCTGAACATAGGAGTACCAAGCTTCACAGGAACCTACAACGCCACTTTACCTGAAGAAGAGCGCTGGATGATTCAAGTTCAAGTTCCAGGAAGGACGTTCATGCCAGTCACTGAGCCCATAGAATTTTCTTTTGATGCACCAACTTGGAGTCTAGGAAAGAGCATGGTAGCTCACATCGCCATGGGACGCATTGGAGAAGTCTACTGCAAGGATTTCAAGGATACTATCTACCAGATTTGTGGGCGACGAGATGAGCACTGGAAGATGATCAAAACCCGGAAGGATAGATCAATTGCAGCTTTTATCCAGGAGTTAAACCAGCACATTTGACGACAGGAGAACCAGATGTGCGCCGACATGATAGATCTGAAGAAGGCTAAGACTAGAATCAAGGAACTGGAGGAAGAACTCAAGGCTACACGTGAAGATTATGAAGAGGAAATTAAATTATTGGTGGATAAGAATGCCGACCTAACTATGAAGGTAGCAGTATTTATGGGAGGCCCTACGCCAGTAGATGAAGACGCAGAACCCCAGGAGATTAGCCCGGAAGACTACATCATCATCGACGGCACCGACTCGGAACCAGATAGTAGCGATGATGACTATGTTGATGAAGCTGGAGCAGATATCATGGAGTCTGCAACCGAAGAATATTTCTAGTAGACCACCTCATCAGTAGTAGTAGTCCACCATGTAAATATAGTAGTCCGAGCACTTTTGCGATAGTTAGATCGATTGTATGCCCTTGTTTGATTGATTGAAGTGAATTGTTTGCTTTTGCCTCATGTGCATACGGGTAGTGTTTTCTCTTTAGACCCCCTCTATTCTTATATCTCATCTTTTCTAAACCCTCAGATGCCTCCGAGATGTGACCCCGGATTTGCATTTCCACCGGAGCTCACCCAGTTGATCCAGCAGCAGAACACATTGATGCAGTTGCTAGTCCAGAATCAGAATCAGGGGAACAACAACAATAACCCACCACCACCACCACCACCTATTGACCACTTAGCCCGTTTTCTTAGGCTGAATCCGCCGGTGTTTTCCAGTAGCACCGAGCCGATAGTAGCAGATGATTGGCTCCGCAAGACAGCTAGGGAGTTGACCACAGCAGGATGCACAGATGCGGAGAAGGTGAAGTTTGCCGCACATCATCTAGAAGGACCCGCATCATCATGGTGGGAGAATTTCACAGCCACTTTCCCTGTCGACACTATCACATGGGACCAGTTTCAGCAGGCTTTTCGTACTACACATGTTTTAGCAGGAGCTATGGCCATGAAGAAGCGTGAGTTTCACAAATTGTGCCAAGGAGGACGGACTGTTGGCCAGTACGTGGAGGAATTTAGTAAGTTAGCACGTTATGCCCCAGATGACGTCGCTACGGATGCAGCTAAGCAGGAGAAGTTTCTAGAAGGACTGAATGATGATTTGGGCATGCAGTTGATGGTAGCCACCTTCAACAACTACCAGGAGTTGGTAGATCATGCTCTTATGATTGAAGGGAAGCAACAACAAATTGAGAATCGCAAGAGGAAGTATGGACAAGGAAAGTACAATTCAGGAGCTCAGCAGAAGCCACGTTTTACCCCTAAACCGGGAGGACATTTTCAGCATACCCATGGAGGAGGTAGCTCGCACAATCACAATGGCACCAAGAATGGTAATGGCAACGGAGGAAGCAACATCCAGAACCGCACCAAACCCTCAACCCCAGCCAAGAAGGACTTGAGCCAAGTCACTTGCTTTAAGTGTTCGAAGACCGGACATTATGCCAATGAATGTCCTGAATTACAAAATGGAAATAGCAATGGAAGTTCTAGGAAGAAGTCGAACCCTTTCAATAGGGGACAGGTGAACCACGTTAGCATGGAGGAGGTTGAAGCTCAGCCCGATACAGTAATAGGTAAGTTTTTGGTTAAGTCATTTACTGCACTCGTTCTTTTTGATACTGGTGCATCGCATTCATACATATCAAGGGGATTTGTGGATAAGTATAACCTACCAACCCAAGCCCTTAGGTCACCCATGTTAGTAACCTCGCCCGGAGCAGAGTATGTGGCTAGTCTATGGTGTGATCGGTTACCATTAAGGATTGGTAACTATGTTTTTGCCTCAGACCTAATAGTATTGGAATCTCAAGGATTGGATGTGATATTAGGCATGGATTGGTTATCAAAGTATGAAGGGAATATTGAGTTTGCTAGTAAGTCAATTTTGCTTACCACCTCAGAAGGGAGAAGGATCAAGTATGTATCCCGATATGTGCCAAAGAGGACTCAAGTAAATTGCCTAATAGGAGTTGTGCAGGAGGAAGTACCAGTGGTAAGGGATTTTCCCGATGTATTTCTAGAAGAGTTGCCAGGCATGCCATCGGATAGAGATATTGAGTTTTTGATTGAGCTATTGCCAGGCACAGGGCCAATATCAAAGAGACCATATAGGATGCCAACAAAGGATTTGGTGGAAATTAAGAAGCAGATTAAGGAGTTACTGGATAAAGAATATATTCGCCCAAGTTCTTTGCCTTGGGGATCGCCAGTACTTCTAGTGGAGAAGAAGGATGGATCGTTAAGGATGGTTGTTGATTATCGAGGATTGAATGAAGTAACGATCAAGAACAAGTACCCACTACCAATGATCAACGATCTGTTTGATCGATTGCAAGGAGCTAAGGTATTTTCCAAGATCGATCTACGATCAGGATACCACCAGTTGAAGATTCGAGAACAGGATATTCTGAAGACAGCTTTTACCACCAGGTATGGGCTGTATGAGTATACCGTTATGCCATTTGGTCTCACTAACGCACCTGCCTATTTTATGAACATGATGAACAAAGTGTTTATGGAGTTTTTGGATAAGTTCGTCGTAGTGTTCATTGATGATATCCTAGTTTATTCGAACAATGAAGAGGAGCATAAGGAACATTTGCGTTTGGTACTTGGAAAGCTCAGAGAACATCAATTATATGCCAAGTTCAGCAAATGTGAGTTTTGGTTGAAGGAAGTAGGATTCCTCGGACACGTTATATCTGGAGAAGGTATAGCAGTTGATCCCACTAAAGTTGAAACCGTGACCAAGTGGGAAGCCCCAACAACAGTTGGAGAGATCCGGAGTTTTCTTGGACTCGCAGGATACTACCGGAGATTTATTGAGAATTTCTCAAAGATTGCGAAGCCTATGACTGAGTTGTTAAAGAAGGATACCAAGTTCATATGGATAGAGGAATGTGAGACTAGTTTCCAAGAGTTGAAGAAACGCTTAGTTACCTCACCAGTGTTGATTTTGCCGGACCAGACCAAAGATTATGAGGTGTATTGCAACGCTTCACGTCGAGGACTTGGAGCAGTGCTTATGCAGGAAGGGAGAGTTGTTTCATATGCCTCAAGACAACTGAAGCCTCATGAGTTTAATTATGCTACGCATGATTTGGAGTTAGCAGCCGTAGTGCATGCATTGAAGACATGGAGACTTTTCCTCAATGGAAATCATTGTGAGGTGTACACAGATCATAAGAGTTTGAAGTACATTTTCACACAGAAGGAGTTAAAGTTCAGACAAAGGAGATGGTTGGAGCTTATCAAGGATTATGATATGAAATTGCATTATCATCCTGGAAAGGCTAATGTAGTAGCAGACGCATTAAGCCGCAAGAGCCATGTCAATACGTTAATGATGGGAGAAATACCAAGGGAGTTAGCCGAAAATCTTCGTGAACTATGTTTGGAAATAGTTCCGAGAGGCTATGTAGCAGCATTGGAGATTCAGTCAACTTTGATGGATAGAATCAGAGAAGCTCAGAAAGCTGACAAAGAGATTGCCGCTATAAAGGAGAAACTGAGCAAAGGAAAAGCTAAAGGATTTCATGAGGATGAGCACGACACCCTATGGTTTGAAGACCGTGTTTACGTGCCCAATGACCCGGAGATCAGGAAGTTGATTTTGCAAGAGGCACATGATTCACCATATTCGATTCATCCAGGTAATACCAAGATGTATTTGGATTTGAAGGATATTTTCTGGTGGACTGGAATGAAGAAGGATATTGTGGAGTATGTAGCAGGTTGTGATGTATGTCAGAGAGTAAAGGCAGAGCATCAGAAGCCAGCATGATTGTTACAACCATTGCCGATACCCGAATGGAAGTGGGATAAGCTAGGCATGGATTTTATCATGGGATTACCCAGGACTCGTTTAGGCTATGAATTGATTTGGGTTGTAGTTGATCGATTGACGAAAGTAGCTCATTTCATCCCAGTAAAGACCACTTATACTAGTGCTAAGTTGGCAAAGATATACATGACCAGGATCGTATGTCTGCATGGAGTTCCAAGGAGTATCGTATCAGATAGAGGAACCCAGTTTACCTCAAAGTTCTGGAAGCAGTTGCACGAAACTTTGGGAACCAGGCTAGAATTCAGTACAACTTTTCATCCACACACAGATGGACAGACCGAGAGAGTCAATCAGATTTTGGAGGATATGCTAACAGCTTGTGCGCTAGATTACGGATCTAGTTGGGACGATAATTTGCCATATGCAGACTTCTCTTACAACAACAGTTACCAAACTAGTTTGAAGATGGCCCCTTTCAAAGCTTTGTATGGAAGGAGGTGTAGGACACTGTTGTCATGGGACGAAGTTGGAGACCGCCAGTTGTTTGGACCTGACTTGATTAAAGAGTCTAAATAGAAGGTGAAGTTGATTCGCGATAGGCTTAAGGTAGCCCAGTCCAGACAGAAGAGTTATGCGGATTCTAAACGCAAGGAGACAGTTTACGAAGTTGGAGATAGAGCTTATCTTCTAGTATCACCACTTTGGGGAACAAAGCGTTTTGGAGTTAAAGGGAAGTTAGCACCACGATTTGTAGGACCATATCGAGTTTTGGAAGGTATGGGAGAATTGGCCTACAAGTTGGAATTGCCCGAAGGATTGTCAGGAGTTCATGATGTGTTCCACGTTTCTTAGTTAAAGAAGTGCCACACGGAGATGGCTGACATACCGTTGAGAGACACAATGCCATTGGAGACTATTCAGTTGGATAACGATTTGACCTACAAGGAGAAACCAGTTAGGATTCTCGAGTTTGCCAGTCGAGTCACTCGCAGCAAGGTTATCAAGTTTTGCAAAGTTCAGTGGAGCCACCACTCAGAGGATGAAGCCACCTGGGAGCGAGAGGAAGATTTGCTCAAAGACCACCCTCACCTATTTTCTAGCCAACCCGAATCTCGAGGGCGAGATTCATCTTAAGGGGGGTAGGTTTGTAACATCCCAAATTTTCAATTTGGAATGTTATACATTAGATCATCATGCATATCATATTTTATTTTGCATTTTGGTTGATCCTAGAAAATTCTACCCAACTCAATGACCCACGGAGAGAGTTGGGGATTTCGTTATTTTCATATTTGAGTTTTCTCAAATTTTGAGAATAGGATCATTTGATTTTATTTATTTTATCATCAATTATTTCTATTACAAAAATATGAGAGAGGGAATAAAATGACTTTCCCAAAATAAAGAAATATTGAGGATTTAATAATAAAAATCAAATAAGATTTTATTTCGGAGTTTTTCGTTATTTTATTTGAATTTAGGAAAAATGTGCATTTTTCAAAATTGCATTTAGGTCCCAAATAAATGTTCACCTTGTGCGGCTTGATTTTAGAAGCCCGTGAAAATTTATTTCGGAATTTTTGGAGTCCGTTTAGTATTTCTTTTCATTTTTCTTCCGAGCGGAATAATTAAAAAAAACGAACTGACCTAGGGGCCGTGTCCTACCCGGTCTCCCGGCCCACTAGGCTTTATAAGCCAGGGGGAGGCCCAGCCGAAGCCAGCCACCCGCGCCCCAACCCTAGCGCCGCCCGCCGCCCCAGC
>NC_057803.1:226210986-226227211 GCF_018294505.1 Triticum aestivum
CGCCGCCGCCGCCGCATGTCGCCCGAGGTTCGTCGCCGCCTCGTTTTCCATGCCGTTGTAAAAAAGGGCGTTCATCGTTTTTTCTTTTTCTCAGATTAAATCCGCGATTTTTCTGATCGTGATTTCTGATCCGATTTTCATTTTAGTATAACTTTTCGCTCATTTATCGGAATCAGGCGATTCAAGCGCCTAGAGTTTTGTCTCGAAACCCTCTATCCAAATAACCAACTTAAACAAGATTTTTCTACTGTAAAATTTGCCTTAGATCCAGATTACTAGAACGAAGTTGTTTTCTTTCGCCGTTTGACTTTCGTTGCTTCATTTGATTTGATTCTTTTTGCCAACCGGAGTTCTTAAGTTGAACCTTCTGGTTAGATCTCTTATTTGAGTTTTACCTGTGCATTAGATGAGTACTTATTGTATGCTTGTTTGTTTGTCTGCGATAGAATACTCGGAGTGCGCCGCCTGTTACTTCGAATCGTTAGCTTTCGCGGATCATCAGCAAGGCAAGTAACACTTTGATCATACCTTTTCTACTACCCAGTTTTATAGCATTAGATCAATCCTCACACATTGCATGATTAGTATCTAATTAAATTGTGGGATGGGAAGTAGATGAGGTAGTACCTATTACCTGTTATTATCAAACCTTTGGGAGTTACTTCTGCGTTTGCTTATTATGCCATGCTATGCTAGTAGACGTGGATTGGGTGAGCGATATCCATGACAGATGTGAGATTGTTAATTAATGGTTTCTCTAAGGTGGCAACTTAAACACACATCTGGGTGGATTGAGGCACATGGGTATTCCAGGACCTGCATGTTTTCTTTTGGACCGCCACCCAGGCTCAAAGGGATCATGAGACTATTCATACTAGAAACTTCCATGTGCAGCCACAAGCTATTATGGGCTCTAGAATAGTTGACTAAGTCGTGCGAACTCTTACAGTGGTAGACTAGTAGATGTAGGGGATGTAGGTGGTACGGTCTACCCGATCGTAAGGTGCTAGCGCTTCTAAAAGACTATGTCTCGGTCATCCGTCTTCTCAAACACCATCTAATGCGAGAAACCAAATGGAGGTGATAGAGTCTTGTGGGGAAAGGTGCGCAAACCTCTGCAGAGTGTAATAAACTAATCATGGTTAGCCGTGTCCCCGGTTATGGACATCTTGAGTATCTAGTACTTGGATTATCATGTGAATCTCAACATGTTACTCTAAATTAATTTTGTTGGGTTATGTTTAATGATGATGCTTAATTGAGATTGAGAATGTTGTCAACCATTCTCAATGTTTAACAACCACCATGATAGTTAAATAAATTTATTCCTTTGAAGTAGGGAAAAATTGGCTTTACGCAAAACTGTAACCATAGAGCTTTCCACCAGCCAAATATGCATATAGTATAGCTATTACATTCCATTACTCTCTATGTGTTACCTTGCCAGCATATTCCATGTGCTGACCCGTTTCGGGCTGCAACGTTAATGTTGCAGACTTTTCAGACGACGATTAAGGAGTTTTTAGGTCGTGGTTCTATACTCAGTGATGCCGTTGGAGTTGACAGACTCACGTATCTTCCAAGCCTTCCGCTGTTATAGTTATTAGATGGCCTTAAGCCATATTTATTGTAATAAGTTCTCTTTTGAGACACTCAATGTAATAAGTGTGTGATTGCTACTCTGCTATGAATCCTCCGAGTACTGTGTGGTGTCAGCATTACTGATCCAGGGATGACACCGGAGCATAGAGATCAGACTGTTTGAGGTCTGGTCGCTACATAAACATAAAAGAAAAGGCTGTCTAGACAGGCCAGAGTGTCCCGCACAGCCCAGTTGACACCCTGCTTCCGTCTCAAAAACAAATTAGACAAATGCCACTCCAATTATGGCAATTCATAAAAATGCCACTGCAATTTCCAAACTTTGAAAAATGCCACTACAATTTTTGCAAACTTTGAAAAACGCCACTGCAGTTTGCAAACTTTGAAAAACGCCACTCCAGACATCGAAAAATGCCACTAGAAATGGCATGAAATGGCATTTTTCAACATTTCGAAATTGCAGTGGCATTTCTTGGATACACCAGATTTGGAGTGGCATTTATCAAATTAACCCAAAACAAAAATAACTGGGCGATCTATTGGGTCCCTGGTGTTAGCCGCTCATTGTGCAATTCTCTCGTTTATTGACTACGTTGACAATGGCAAGGGACCCAGATGTCAGAAATCCACTAGGAGGAGCCATATTTTTTATTGGCTTGAAATAAGGAGGCACTTGCTTGCGTACTGCCATGACCTTGGCGGGTCCCTACTGTCATCCTCTCCACGTACAGTACCAGTTAGTCGTGCTTTAAAACTGATCGGCACACCATTAAAAAAATAAAGGTCGATAACTAATGCGGCACCTCGGGCCAACGCGGCCTGATCGCATTTTGCACGAGAAATTACACACCATGTTTCATTGGAATGTGGTCCCGTTCCAACATATCAGTGAGACGACGGCGAGTAGTTGAAGTATTTCTGAACGGATGTGTAGACCGGGGCGCCTCTTCGTGAACCGTGGCAAACTCGCAACTGTCCACCGACTCTTCGCCTTTCCCTCTCGATTTGGAACTGCTGTCACATGCTCTTCCTCTCCCTCCTCCATTTTCCTTCAGCCCTTCACCCTTTCTTCTGCCATTGTTCGATCGTCTTCTCCAGGCCGGAAACGACCCTGTTATTCTTGCCCCGATCTGAAAGATGACGTGGTGGAGGAACTCATTGATCGGTGCGACGTCATCACCTCGGCTAGCATGGCAGGTTCGTTCAAGCCCATTCTCGACTCAACTAATAACATCATTACAAAGAACCCAAGAGTCAAGGAGCGGTTTGATCTCCCCTATCTTCTTCGCCGTGACCCTGAGGACTGGCGCCGGCACGACGGAGGCCTTGCCCTGTGCAAGTTGATGCCGCTTGATAATGATACGTATGATGTTAAGATGCCATCTCTTGAGGGCAAGGCTTGGGCAGGCGCAAATGGAGATTGGGTTGTTTACATTGGGTCCAACTACGAGTGGGAACTTGTGAATGTGTACACTCGTCACCGGGTTCCACTTCCAAAAATCTCACCACACTGCCCAGAGGTTGAGCACACCGGTAATGTACGCGCGTTCAAATACGATCATGGTGACTGTCTTCTACAGAAGATAGCAATTTGTCGAGTTCCCAACCGCTCTTGGAATTACAACAACTATGAAGTTGTTGCTATCTTCGACAAGCTTGTTGCCATCCTTACTGGTTTGACTCGATGGACATTGCTCAAAAATCAGTTTCTATGCACGAATGAGTACTGTGATGCAATTCAATACGAGGGCCTTGTGTTTGCTGCCACCACTCGTGGCACTCTTTTTGCATGGTATCCTCGTAGTTTCGGTACGTTTGTCTTCCACCATAATTATAATAGTTTCATCCACATGCATGCGGGTTAGCAAGTTTCCCTTTACTAATTAACCTTCTTCTTGTGTTTCCAAGGTCTTGTGAACATCCCACCACCTATACTTGAAAATTTATATAACCAAGGGGGAGATGCCGATGGTGATGATCACGAGCAGCGCCCATTTACTCTGTGGCGCGTGGCAACTAATTTCGATGGATCACCTCTTCTTGTGTGTATACAGCTCACTGATGATGTTACTGCTAAGGAAGCAGGTGTCTCCCATGGTCGCACTCTCCGGACCTATTCCAACACCCGTTGCATGGTATTCGGGATGGATACTAGTGTGCTAGCGCCAACTCCTTCTCCCTGGCACAAAATTAATAGTCTTGGAGAAAACTCGCTCTTCCTTGGATAAAACTATCCGATGATGGTGAAAGACAATCCAACTGCTGTTGACACATTTATGAGAAGCAACTGTGTCTATACCTTGGTCATTTGGGTGGTTCCCTACCCTGGTACTGATATAGTAGGCCGCTTCAGCCTGGATGATCAGTCCTGCGTTGGTCTCCAGATCGACAATGGATGGCCCGTCCCAGAGAATCACTTGTGGTTCAAAGCAAGCTTTTCCTACGCCGCGGAATGGTTGAGTTGAAGTTCATTTCATGGCTTGTTATTTGTTGTGTGGTGAAAACTTTAGTATTTATAATGTATCCTCGTTGTCGATGTGGGTTGATGACCTGTTGTATGTAATAAAATGATATGCCTGTGATAAACATACTAAATTTATGAATGGCTTTCGAGTCGCTTCTCGGAGTGAGTGGTGCGACGAGGCAAAAAAATATTTTCCGAATACATAATTGTATGTGCATTGCAACAAGTTATCGGATGAGGCCAATCAACAATAGTAGTACACTATTTGTACTAGCTTCACATGCTTCGCGCATCGGGCGGGTGTTTTTACTCTAGCCATATGTTAATGTGTTCGCTATACGTAACCAACACCTCAAATCTTCAATACTAGTACTATATAGTAGGAGTAAGTAGTAGGAGTAGTAGGGTGGCATGGTCCAGAACAAGCATTCATGTCCAGGAGTACGACACACGCAACCACCACGACATCCATCGGATACCATATTATTTCTTGGAGTCCGTGCTAGAGCAATCTCTTCAACCTCGTCGTTTCTCTAACTTCAGCCATCGCGCGGCGGGCGAGGTGGGGGTTTGACGATAGTCGGTTTCCTTAACTGCGGTCCCACTTGTAAGGCCAACTCCAACGCACGACCCCAAATGGACCTCTGTTTTGCACGAACTCCAATGATAATTTTGACTAGAAAAGCAAGACCAAAGAAAACAAGAACCACAAGAATACATTTTACTACTCCTGTAAGTTGGATTAGTGCCTTCTCGATGCATTCATTGTTGATCTACGGAGGCTCGATCTTGCGTGCTTCTTTCTTCTTCGAGTGTAAAGAAGTAGACGTTGCTTCCTCGCATCTAGTCTCATGTCTAGCCTCTATTCTAGTAGGAGTATCAACAAGTGCACTAATCTCATCCGAGAGCAGAACCGAAGATTTGGTCGGGTTCTTCCTCCTTTTGCCGACACGTGGAACATCTAGCATCTAGGTCATGTCATGAAAGAAAATAGAGTGGTAGTTGAAGCCACGAGATGTGCATCTTGGGTTAAACTATAAATAGAATCTTACTACTCTTGAGTAACTCCAAAAGCGGCCACCGAAGATCTTTATTGGGTTTGTTTTTCATCACCGACACGTCGAGGTGAAAGATGTGCAGGTTCAGTGGGTCCTCTTGCGTTTTCACTGACATGTGGGGCCGTATGTGAGCAAGCAGACGATGGGCTCCGCGCGTCCACTAGCTGGCTGAGAAGAGAGAAAGAGGAGGGCTGAGCACGGACTGCAGGAAATTTGTTCTACGTACTTCGATATAGGCTCGATATAGTGGGGTGGCATGGGATATAACTAGCATTCATGTCAAGCAGTACGGCACACGCCACCCACACGAGTCCCATCCGACACCAATTTTCTTGGAGTCCGTGCTATAGCCATCTCTTCTCCCTCCGGTTTTCTCAGCCATCGTGCGGTCGGCGGGGTGGGGGTTTGCCGATAGTCGGTTTGCTCAACTGTGGTCCCACTTGTAAGTGAAAACGCAACACCGCACGCATTCCAGCTTGAGCGGCATGCTGGACCAACTGTGTGGGGGTGCGACGCGAACACGGCAGGCTTTTCCTTTTGAACTCGTAACTTGTAAAATTTGGTTCTGCTCCATGGCGCGACCGATAGATAGAAAATAACGATTTTGCCTAGAGTAATGAGAAGTTTGGTTCTGGCGCCGTTCATTCATGGAGTACGTACGAAAATTATGAAGTTGATGCAAAAGGTAAGATAATTACTATAGTATCATATACTACTACATGGATTTGACGGAAAGATAAAAATACATATGGATCCATCAACGTTCAACGACATCCTCACGCCCTAGTGCGCTGGGTCACCAACCGACGTGTGAGGAGCAGCGGCAGCGGCGATCTCAACGTGCTTCTGAACAGTGTCGTCCAAGGTTGCCCTGCGCTCCAAGAAGGCCAGCGTCCTATCATCCTCCTCTTGCATGTAGTAGTCCTTGTGGATGATTTGCACATAGACGTGGGTGATTATGTCGATGGTGTCTTGCTGCGCCAGGCGCTGCGCAGCGAGCGCGACCTCTAGGTGGACATTCTCCGGCGCGACGGCGGGCAGTTGCAGGGCCACTAGTGTGTCGAAGAGGTTGTTACCATAGTGGCCGTTGAGGGTGGTGGGCATCGCAGAGCCTGGGCGCGTCGGCTGAAGGCTTACGTCAAAGTCGCTCGCAAGCTTCTTGACAATGGTGAACTTGTCGAGGAAACCTACGAGGACCTCATCGAACAAGGAGACGAAGCTGTCGTCCAAGCGGCCCCTCGCCCTGGCGGCATCAAGCAATACTACCTGGAGACGTTCCTTGGTGCCGGGCTGCAGGCCGATGTCGTGGACCATCTGGCACAGCTAGCTGATGCTCGCGCTCATCGCCTCCATGGGTCTAACGTAGCTTCTAGTCAACTGTTCTTGCGATTCAAGTGATCACTCAGCCCTTGGTTAGCGTGCGTAGGTGCGTAGGATTTCGTACTACTCTTCGGCCCTCTACTGCACCTGCCTTTGGCTGTATGATAGGTGGGCTAGCCACCCCCTGGGGCCACGTGTCATTCACCCAAAGGCAGTTCCTCACAGTGAATATCCGTTGGTCAAATTATTACGTGCTACTCCTCATAGTGAAGTGACAAGACCCTGCGCCAGAGATGACATATGAGTATAGGCGCCATGTTCGGCATACCATAGTTAGCCTCATCGTCTGCAGTCACTATCATCATGGCTGTAGAGCTAGCATGCTTACAACTAGCCCTGTTCGACATAATTTCCCGTGCATAGATGCCCGTGCATTGCACGGAACACCAAGATTGGGGGTGGACAACTCCGGCAGCGGCCATCGCGCCAGATTTTTCCACAGCCTTCTACTCCTAGATGTGGTGGGCAGGAGATGAGGCTGATTGTGAGAGACAAGGAGTTGCTTGTAAATAGGGAACAAGTGCGGGCATCTTTTTGCAAAAATGGAGAAGCTTGGTTTGTATGCGTCAGATCTAGATCCGACGGCTATTGGTGAAAGATGGGAGTCACAACATCATCACCAACTCAGGACCTGTTTGATTCGCAGGATTTTGAAAACATAGGAATAGGACACGGCAATATTACAAGTTTCAAACTGATATTACAAATGTTAGGAGTAATGCTGCACCTACAAAGAGGGAATTACTAGGAAGTTTACGTAAGAACTTTCATTACTTTAGGTGGATGCAACATTATCGTACAAACTAAAATCCACCGCCCTGACAAGTCACTAATGGGCAAATAAGTTTTTGAGTCTGTGGCCACTTGATGTTTCAAAAACAAATTCAGCTTCTGCGGAGAAATGAGCTCCACCGTGTACCCGCGCGGGTGTGTCTGGGCACGAAGCGTGAGTACGTGCACGGTGCACCTATTCTCTTCCAGTATACGTACACCACCTACATGGGGTTGTGTGAGAGAGATACAAACCTAGAGAGATATAGTGTGTGGGTTCTTGAGAGGGGGGGGGGGTCAATCAAAAAATTTAACATATGCAATGTGTGTGAAATAGAGTCCTGGATATAACATATATATAGAGGGGGTGATCCACGAGAAGAGAGTGGAGGTATCATCGGCTTGACGTGTCCATAGAATCAAAGAGAGGGATGATGTGTGTGTGTGTGGGCGCGCGATCGATAAAGAGTGTCATCGAATTTGTGTGTGCCCATGTCAAAGATATATAGTGGTTGGCCTACTGGAACGTGAGATGGGACATGTGCAGTTTGTCTCTGTGGAATGGATACCTACCTGCAGTGCTCGACTATCGGTGTGTGGTGGGGGAAGAGGGAGGCCCAATTAACTATAGAGGTACAATGGCTGGTATATGTGTGGAGGAGGAGAGAGGCCTACCTCATGTATTAAGGATGTCGATCTGCCTCATTTATTAAGGCAGATCGATCGGCATCCATGCATATGTGCAGGAGATGAATAAGGTTGGGAGAGAGATAGAGCCAGAGTGTTGGAGGGGGTGGTAGTGGAGTTGCTTCTAACAAATGGTGGGATAGGCTTGCTAGACAAACGGAGGGCACGCCCGCAATATCAATAAGAGAGGGGATGGCTGCTTGTTGTCTGTGCACGTGCGTGTGAGAGACGGGTCAGGAGGCATGCACGAATGATGAGGGCAGACGATGTGGTTGTGGTAAGAAAACGTAACTACATAGGAAGATCAATCGCCCTTTGTAAGAGAAAGGAGAGACATAACTTGTGAGGTACGTCGATCGATGGGGGGGTAGTTAAAGTCGATCTAGGTATATGTTGGGAGATCGATCGGTATACATGTATGTGTGTGTTAGAAGCAAATGAGGCACGAGGAGAAGGATAGAGAGAGAGGGATGCATGTAGGAGGTGGTACGAGAGGCATACTATATCGAGGGGGAGGAGTGTGCGAGTATGAGGATGATGAAAAGAGTGGTGGGAGTGAGGCATGGACGGTGACAAGAGAAGAGGGGAAGCTTGTGTTTGTGCTAGGCGCACCTGGCTAGAGAGGCATATCGATCGATGTGTGCCGTAAAGAAGGAGCTAGGGGGCCTACACACACCATGGGTGAACGACCTAAAGTGAAAAGACGAATTTGCGCGATGGAGCTAGAGAATGCTGAGGGAGGGTGAGAGGGATGCGGGCGTGTGCATGCACAAGAGAAAGTTAGCGCTAGCTACAAAGATAAGAGGGTTGTGTGGGTGTAAAAGACGAATAGAGATCATATATACTTCATTATAAAAAGTGAATTCGGTTATTTGAAGAATTTATCAGAGTTTTTCAAACCGACGGATGTGTGAATATATATAGCGGTTATACACATGGCGTGGTTACGAACATGGTATACTACATTTAATATATTTTATCTCTACTCTTATAAAAAAACGGAGTTGTTGATGATGGTGTGCCTGCCATCCTGCATTATAGGTCGTCTAATTTATGTCTGGCGGATAGCAAGGAAACTATGATGGTTGAAGTTGGCAACAATCATGATTGTAGATTCTTATTGAAATAGAGAAACGAATTCAAATTTAGTTCGAATTGCAGTGGTAGTATAGACATTTGGAATGCACTAAAATGTTGGTATGAGTAGGTTACATGCATTATACAGCAAGCGAAAAAATTTAATCGGACATAACATGGATTCATACTCCCTCCTTCCATCTATATAGGGCGTAATGAGATTTTTAAGACCGCCTTTGACTATTGACAAGATTAATAGTACATGACATGCACAATGTGAAAATTATATCATTGAAAGAACCTTTCACAGACGAATTTAGTGGTGTGCTTTGTGTAAGTTGCATGTCATATATCATTGCTCTAATATTTGGTCAAAGTTAGCATCGAAAAATGCATTAGGCCCTATATAGATGGAAGGAGGGAGTAGCTTTGAATAGCATTTGTATAGTAAAACGGGGCAAGACTCTCTCTTTGTGTGGTGTGCTTAGTTTTATTTTTTTCGTTTTCTTTTTGGTTGAGGGAAGTACGAAGTGATTTGGTACGTACAAGTACAATATTACTACATGTTAGGCTTGTCCCTAAAATTCAACCCGCGTCTTGTTATATCCCGAAAATTCAGATATCGTGCTCCCAAAACTGGCCCGTCCCAGAGAATCACTTGTGGTTCAAAGCAAGCTTTTCGAACGCAGCGGAATGGTTGAGTTGAAGTTCATTTCATGGCTTGTTATTTGTTGTGTGGTGAAAACTTTAGTATTTATATGTATCCTCGTTGTCGATGTGGGTTGATGACCTGTTGTATGTAATAAAATGATATGCCTGTGGTAAACTTACTAAATTTATGAATGGCTTTCGAGTCGCTTCTCGGAGTGAGTGGTGCGACAAGGCAAAAATATATTTTCCGAATACATAATTGTACGTGCATTGCAACAAGTTATCGGATGAGGCCATTCAACAATAGTAGTACACTATTTGTACTAGCTTCACATGCTTCGCGCATCGGGCTGGTGTTTTTACTGTAGCCATATGTTAATGTGTTCGCTATACGTAACCAGCACCTCGAATCCTCAATACTAGTACTATATAATAGGAGTAAGTAGTAGGAGTAGTAGGGTGGCATGGGCCAGAACAAGCATTCACGTCCAGGAGTACGGCACACGCCACCACCACGACATCAAGGTGACACCATATTATGTCTTGGAGTCCGTGCTAGAGCAATCTCTTCAACCTCATCGTTTCTCTAACTTCAACCATCGCGCGGCGGGCGAGGTGGGGGTTTGCCGATAGTCGGTTTCCTTAACTGCGGTCCCACTTGTAAGGCCAACTCCAACGCACGACCCCAAACGGACCTCTATTTTGCATGAACTCCAACGATAATTTTGACTAGAAAAGCAAGACCAAAGAAAACAAGAACCACAAGAATACATTTTAATACTCCTGTAAGTTGGATTAGTGCCTTCTCGATGCATTCATTGTTGATCTACGGAGGCTCGATCTTGCGTGCTTCTTTCTTCTTCGAGTGTAAAGAAGTAGACGTTGCTTCCTCGCATCTAGTCTCATGTCTAGCCTCTATTCTAGTAGGGGTGTCAACAAGTGCACTAATCTCATCCGAGAGCAGAACTGAAGATTTGGTCGGGTTCTTCCTCCTTTTGCCGACACGTGGGACATCCAGCATCCAGGTCGTGTCATGAAAGAAAATAGAGTGGTAGTTGAAGCCACGAGATGTGCCTCTTGGGTTAAACTGTAAATAGAATCTTACTACTCTTGAGTACCTCCAAAAGCGGCCACCGAAGATCTTTATTGGGTTTGTTTTTCATCACCGGCACGTCGAGGTGAAAGATGTGCAGGTTCAGTGGGTCCTCTTGCGTTTTCACTGACATGTGGGGCCGTATGTGAGCAAACAGATGATGGGCTCCGCGCGTCCACTGGCTGGCTGAGAAGAGAGAAAGAGGAGGGCTGAGCACGGCATGCAGGAAATTTGTTCTACGTACCTCGATATAGGCTCGATATAGTGGGGTGGCATGGGCCATAACTAGCATTCACGTCTAGCAGTACGGCACACGCCACCCACACGAGTCCCATCCGACACCAATTTTCTTGGAGTCCGTGCTACAACCATCTCTTCTCCCTCCGGTTTTCTCAGCCATCGCGCGGTCGGCGTGGTGGGGGTTTGCCGATAGTCGGTTTTCTCAACTGTGGTCCCACTTGTAAGTGAAAATGCAACACCGCACGCATTCCTGCTTGAGCGGCGTGCCGGACCAACTATGTGGGGGTGCCACGCGAACACGGCAGGCTTTTCCTTTTGAACTCGTAACTTGTAAAATTTGGTTCTGCTCCATGACGCGACCGATAGATAGAAAATAATGATTTTGCCTAGAGTAATGAGAAGTTTGGTTCTGGCACCGCTCATGCATGGAGTACGTACGAAAATTATGAAGTTGATGCGAAAGGTAAGATAATTACTATAGTATCATATACTACTACATGGATTTCACGAAAAGATAAAAATACATACGGATCCATCAACGTTCAACGACATCCTCACGCCCTAGTGCGCCGGGTCACCAACCGACATGTGAGGAGCAGCGGCGTTGGCGGCGAGCTCAACGTGCTTCTGAACAGTGCCGTCCAAGGTTGCCCTGCGCTCCAAGAAGGCCAGCGTCCTATCGTCCTCCTCTTGCATGTAGTAGTCCTTGTGGATGATTTGCGCGTAGACATGGGTGATTATGTCGATGGTGTCTTGCTGCGCCAAGCGCTGCGCGGCGAGCGCGACCTCTAGGTGGACATTCTCCGGCGCAACGGCGGGCAGTCGCAAGGCCACTAGTGCGTCGAAGAGGTTGTTACCATAGTGGCCGTTGAGGGTGGCGGGCATCGCAGAGCCTGGGCGCGTCGGCTAGAGGCTTACGTCAAAGTCGTCCGCAAGCTTCTTGACGACGGTGAACTTGTCGAGGAAACCGACGAGGACCTCATCGAACAAGGAGACGAAGCTGTCGTCCAAGCGGCCCCTCGCCCTGGTGGCCTCAAGCAATACTACCTGGAGACGTTCCTCGGTGCCGGGCTGCAGGCCGACGTCATGGACCATCTGGCACATCCAGCTGATGCTCGCGCTCATCGCCTCCATGGGTCTAACGTAGCTTCTAGTCAGCTGATCTTGCGATTCAAGTGATCACTCAGCCCTAGGTTAGCGTGCGTAGGTGCGTAGGATTTCGTACTACTCCTCGGCCCTCTACTGCACCTGCCTTTGGCTGTATGATAGGTGGGTCAGCCACCCCCTTGGGCCACGTGTCATTCACCCAAAGGCAGTTCCTCACAGTGAATATCCGTTGGTCAAATTATTACGTGCTGCTCCTCACAGTGAAGTGACAAGACCCTGCGCCGGAGATGACACATGAGTATAGGTGCCATGTTCGGCATACCATAGTCAGCCTCACCGTCTGCAGTCACTATCATCATGGCTGTAGAGCTAGCATGCTTACAACTAGCCCTGTTCGACATAATTTCCCGTGCATAGATGCCCGTGCATTGCACGGAACACCAAGATTGGGGGTGGACGACTCCGGCAGCAGCCATCGCGCCAGATTTTTCCACAGCCTTCTACTCCTAGATGTGGTGGGGACGAGATGAGGCTGATTGTGAGAGACAAGGAGTTGCTTGTAAATAGGGAACAAGTGCGGGCATCTTTTTGCAAAAATGGAGAAGCTTGGTTTGTATGCGTCAGATCTAGATCCGACGGCTATTGGTGAAAGATGGGAGGCACAACATCATCACCAACTCAGGACCTGTTTGATTCACAGGATTTTGAAAACGCAGGAATAGGACACGGCAATATTACAAGTTTCAAACTGATATTACAAATGTTAGGAGTAATGCTGCACCTACCAAGAGGGAATTACTAGGAAGTTTACGTAAGAACTTTCATTACTTTAGGTGGATGCAGCATTATCGTACAAACTAAAATCCACCTCCCTGTCAAGTCACTAATGGGCAAATAAGTTTTCGAGTCTGTGGCCACTTGATGTTTCAAAAACAAATTCAGCTTCTGCGGAGAAATGAGCTCCACCGTGTACCCGCGCGGGTGTGGCTGGGCACGAAGCGTGAGTACGTGCACTGTGCACCTATTCTCTTCGTGTATACGTACACCACCTACATGGGGTTGTGTGAGAGAGATACAAACCTAGAGAGATATAGTGTGTGGGTTCTTGAGAGTTTTTTTGTGCGGGGGTCAATCAAAAAATTTAACATATGCAATGTGTGTGAAATAGAGTCCTGTATATAACATATATATAGAGGGGGCAATCCACAAGAAGAGAGTGGAGGTATCATCGGCTTGAGGTGTCCATAGAATCGAAGAGAGGGATGATGTGTGTGTGTGTGTGTGCGCGCGCGCGATCCATAAAGAGGGCCATCGAATTTGTGTGTGCCCATGTCAAAGATATAGAGTGGTTGGCCTACTGGAACATGAGATGGGACATGTGCAGTTTGTGTCTGTGGCATGGATACCTACCTGCAGTGCTCGACTATCGGTGTGTGGTGGGGGAAGAGGGAGGCCCAATTAACTATAGAGGTACAATGGCTGGTATATGTGTGGAGGAGGAGAGAGGCCTACCTCATGTATGAAGGATATCGATCTGGCTCATGTATTAAGGCAGATCGATCGGCATCCATCCATATGTGCAGGAGATGAATAAGGTTGGGAGAGAAATAGAGCTAGAGTGTTGGAGGGGGTGGTAGTGGAGTTGCTTCTAACAAATGGTGGGATAGGCTTGCTAGACGAACGGAGGGCACGCCCGCAATATCAATAAGAGAGGAGATGGCTACTTGTTGTCTGTGCACCTGCGTGTGAGAGACGGGTCAGGAGGCATGCACGAATGATGAGGGGGGACGATGTGGCTGTGGTAAGAAAATGTAACTACATAGGAAGATCAATCGCCCTTTGTAAGAGAAAGGAGAGACATAACTTGTGAGGTATGTCGATCGATGGGGGGGGGTAGTTAAAGTCGATCTAGGTATATGTTGGGAGATAGATCGGTATACATGCATGTGTGTGTTAGAAGCAAATGAGGCACGAGGAGAAGGATAGAGAGAGAGGGATGAATATAGGAGGTGGTATGAGAGGCATACTATATCGAAGGGGAGGAGTGTGCGAGTACGAGGAAGATGAAAAGAGTGGTGGGAGTGAGGCATGGACGGTGACAAGAGAAGAGGGGAAGCTTGTGTTTGTGCTAGGCACACCTGGCTAGAGAGGCATATCGATTGATGTGTGCCATAAAGAAGGAGCTGGGGGCCTACACACACCATGGGTGAACGACCTAAAGTTAAAAGACGAATTTGCGCGATGGAGCTAGAGAATGCTGAGGGAGGGTGAGAGGGATGCGGGCGTGTGCATGCACAAGAGAAAGTTAGCGCTAGCTACAAAGATAAGAGGGTTGTGTGGGTGTAAAAGATGAATAGAGATCATATATACTTCATTATAAAAAGTGAATTCAGATATTTTAAGAATTTATGATAGTGTTTCAAACCGACGGATGTGTGAATATATATAACGGTTATACACATGGCGTGGTTAGGAACATGGTATACTACATTTAATATATTTTTATCTCTACTCTTATAAAAAACGTAGTTGTTGGTGATGGTGTGCTTGCCATCCTGCATTATAGGCCGTCTGATTTATATCTGGTGGATAGCAAGGAAACTATGATGGTTGAAGTTGGCAACAATCATGATTGTAGATTCTTATTGAAATAGAGAAACGAATTCAAATTTAGTTCGAATTGCAGTGGTAGTATAGACATTTGGAATGCACTAAAATGTTGGTATGAGTAGGTTACATGCATTATACAGCAAGCGAAAAAAATTAATCGGACATAAAACATGGATTCATACTCCCTCCTTCCATCTATATAGGGCGTAATGAGATTTTTAAGACCTCCTTTGACTATTGACAAGATTAATAGTACATGACATGCACAATGTGAAAATTATATCATTGAAAGAACCTTTCATAGATGAATTTAACGGTGTGCTTTGTGTAAGTTGCATGTCATATATCATTGCTCTAATATTTGGTCAAAGTTAGCATCAAAAAACGCATTAAGACGTATATAGATGGAAGGAGGGAGTGGCTTTGAATAGCATTTGTATAGTAAAATGGGGCACAACTCTCTCTTTGTGTGGTGTGAATAGTTTTATTTTTTTCATTTTCTTTTTGTTTGAGGGAAGTGCGAATTGATTTGGTACGTACAAGTACAATATTACTACACGTTAGGCTTGTCCCTAAAATTCAACCCGCGTCTTGTTATATCCCGAAAATTCAGATATCGTGCTCCCAAAACTGGCCCCTTCACAACCCGCGCCTTACTATCCCGAAATTACAACGCGCGCGAAAACTCCCTCCAGCTGCTAAATCCCGACACACGAAATCCCCCTTCTAATCCTGAGCCGAAAGGGCCGCTAGTTCAAATTGGTGGGGGGTACTTTTGTGACACACCCTACATTTTGGACAAGCGTGTTCCTAAGTCATGCTTCACCCCCTCCCATCGCCCCCTTTTCGCCATTCAAAATCCTAGGCCGCCATAACCTCTCCGCTCCCGCCGTGAAACCCTACCCTCCTCCGTCCGCCACTCACCGCTGCCTAGCCGGAGCCTCTTCCCCGATAACATCGTCCACCGCAACAGCTCGACGTCCCTTGTCAACCTCCCCGGATGAGGATCCGTCATCCATCTCGCCGTCTCGTCGGTTCAGCCGCCCCATGCTCCACCTCCAAGGAGCTGCTCCAACGACCGCCTCGTCTACCGTGGCTGCTCCATCCCCACAGCGCCGCCTTAACCTGCTCCACCGGAACCGCAACATCCTCACCGACTCCTCGGACGAAGCCGAGGCCTACTCGGCGCCACCAAAGAGGTTGTACACTCATCGCATTGTACCTTCTCCTTAACTCGACCTCCCAGCGCCGATGGTGCTTCATCTCGCACTCCCATGGAGCGGATACCTTGAAACCGACGCCGGGGGTGACATATCCACTGCGGCTCTCCCCCAGTGCGAGGCCCCTTCGGCGGCGACGTCCATACCAGCCGGATCTGCTGCTGCTGCTCTGGCTCTAGCTCGATCGCTCGCTCACCCAGCTGCTGCTGCTGCTCTCCCCCTCGCTCGTGCTGCTGCTCTGCTCCGATTAAGCCACACTTCAGTC
>NC_057803.1:226227641-226245472 GCF_018294505.1 Triticum aestivum
CGGAGTTAAGGAAGAACCACCCGCAGCGGGGACGGGGGCTTGCCGGAGAGGTACCCAACTATCTATCTCAGGGTTCAGGGTGGGGGCGGGGGGCCTAGAGGGCTGGCCGGGGCGGCGGTGGTGAGTTGTTTCGGGGCGGCGAGGCAGCGCTGGGGCCGGCGGTTCGGCCGGTGGTGGCTGGTGGCTTAGGGGGGTGCAGGTTGAAGATGAACTGCAGGCCCTCCCTAAACTACATGTCAAGTGCCTCTCTGCTACCATTGCGTTCAGTTTCGATAGTAGCATTCATATTCCATAGTAAATTTCAGTTTCGACAGTTAAATTCAGAGTCAACAGTTTTTACCTCATCTATTGTAGTCAGGTGGTTTTTGGTGATGTTAATTTTCCATCCATTTTACATCATCTATTGGAGATGCTATTAGAATCCCACTTGAGATTGACGATGTCTGTCTTGTGCTGCTTCAGCCTTGACGTCTTACGGCTCACCGGAGCTACTCCAACAACAGAACGATCCATCACAACAAAGCAGTGCCCTGGATGCCGTCTACAGATTCCTCAGATCTTCCTCCACACCTCCGACAGCCACCTCTACCTCAACTGCTTCAGCGACCAACCCAATGATGCTGAGGTCGACACGGCTACGGCAAAGAGGTTGTACACTTGTCGCATCACTTATTACTATATATTCACGTCAATCCATTAGGGCTATTTTGGTTCAACGGAAAAACCTCGATCCACTGGTTGTTACCATCACTCTAAATTTTTGCATGCTCTCCTTACATAATCTCACCATATTTTTTTCCTGTGCATGTCAGATTTTGTACACAGTCATGCTGAACATGTAGAGAAAAAGAGAAGAGTTTTGCGCGGCAATACAATGTCATGCAGACATCGCTCCATGGTGGGTTCAATGGCAAACCCTCCCCACCCCTCTCCAGATTGTAATCCAGAGGAAGATATATGTTCTGAGGCGGATTCGGACGCCGCTGACCACTCCTATTTACCCCCATGGTGTTTGCTCTACCTTGGCATGATGATGTTAGTCATATCATGCATACGTTGCCTTGCAGTGCCTACTTTTGACATCATATATGTCATCTGCTTAGTTTAGACATGTTCTGTAATGCCACCTGTTTATTTTCTATATCATATATGGGAATTATGCAGTCTCATGTCTTTTAGCCAGCCATAATATATGTGAAATGTGCAATGTGATCCTGTTTAACCAGGCATCATATATTTGAATGATATCTTGCCCATCCTTTTCTTCATTACATTTCCATTTGTCGATAATGTTTGTACATTAAACTACTCTTCCTGTGAATCAGCCATTTGGGTGGGAGATGGAAAAATCTGGAGTGAAAACAAGGCCTTCAGAGCAGACAGTGCTACCTGTCGAAGCAGATCTCTTGTTGGGTCCCGATAGCTCCTCAAAGATGGATTCAGAGCTAGATGACCAGTCCTATTCCCCCACTGAGGTGTATGCTCTAACTTGGCACAGTTATACTGCTCATATCATGCATACAGTGTCTTGCATTTGCATAGTTTAGACATCATATACACAATATTCAACACCATGTTATTAGTTCAGACATCATATCGAATGCCCTTTGTTTAGCATATACATCACATATGTGAATTAAATGATGCGATCCTGATTACTTAGATAACATGTAGGTGAATTATGTCATGCGATCCTGTTTAGTTATTCATCATATCTTTGAATTATGTTATGCTATGCTATCCAGTTTAGATAGACATCATATATGTGAAATTATGTCATGCTATCCGTTTTAGTTAAACAATATACATGTCAACTATTTCATGCCCTCTTTTTCCACACTATCTATTGCATCTGTCTCTCATACAATGTCTGTACATTCAACTATGTTTCCTGTTTATCAGCCATTTGAATTGGAGCAGGTGATGCCAGTATCTAGCGGACTAAAAACATGGTCTTCAAATAAAACAGTGCTACCTCTTGGTGGAGATAGCACCCCGGTTGTACATGCACAAAAACCAGCCCTACCACACATAACCCAAACTCTTGCAGATTGTACCCCTACTACGATGGACAGAGAACCATCTTCACTCAATCTAACCCCAACCCCAGCCGATAGTAACCCAGTTCCTGTTGACACAGCACCATCTCCACCACAGAGATCCCAAACAAGAGCAATTAGTAAGGCAGCTCCAGTGACCAAAGGGCCAGTACTATCACGGCGAACCCCGACTCCACCAGTTAGTACGCCTATTCATGTGGAGGAAGAACAACCAGCTAGTCGTAGTTTAGCATCTATCGCATTTGATGTTGTTAAATCGTATGTGCGTAACTTCCCATCTTGGAAATATTATACTGAAGATGAAGGAAAATGCCAGTTGCAGGTGTTTGTCCAGGAGTTATGTGTAAGTAATATTATTCATGGCAATTACTTTGCTTCGTCCCATACATCCTACCTCCATGATGGTTATAATACAACAAATTTTCCCATTTTTCTCTATAGAGAAGGACCGATTTGGAAACTCAAGATGAGGTATCCTGTGCTAACACCTCTGCTATCTTCAAGAATGCTTGGTGGCAGTATCGAAATTACCTGAAGAAAACGTACTTCACCGACAAAGAAACTCATCAACTTCCCTTACATTCTCCTGAGACACATTTACTAGACGATGACTGGGAACGCCTTATTCTGTACTGGTCCTGAACCAAGAATGTGGTAAGGTCTATGAGCTCATTTTCTATTTTTAAGTATTATATTCTTACGTCTTACTGTACTCTGTTCATGTAGAACAAGTGCCTAAACCTGAAGAACAACTATTCTAATTTAAGATTCCATTGCTACCATAGGAGATAGATATATGTTTGTTTGATGCTTTTATTATGTACTAGTACTTGGCAATAGAAGACTTGGTAGTTTAATCATGTCCACCTTACTAATGAACTGGTTCACCGAAATGAGTTTCATATACTAGTACATGCTAAACTTGTTATGTGTCTGCTTGTTTATTCTTTTAGAATGCTGACAGAATATTGGGTAAGAGTGCCTTATTAAGAAACGGTAAAGGAAGTAATGCATATAAGGTTCAGGATAGTGACACATCATGTCTTGGTTTAGTGTTGGAGTTACTGGCCACTACCGCTTGCACAAGCTATTCAAACTCACTGTCTGAATCAGTTCGGTTTCTTGAGTCTCAACTACAAGCTAAAAGACATCGATCAGCTGTGCTGCGACAAGAAGCGAAAGGACTGCGGAAGTCCCTGGAGCATTCATATGCATACTTTCTGGTGCAACAGCAAGCGTTGGAGGATTTTAGCGCCAAACAGGACAAAGCTAATCAGATTGCTAAGGTTATTGCCAGCATGGTGGATACCTAGGATAACGTTTCTTGAGCTCTTCTGAAGTTGTTTCAGTTATGCTCTTGTTTTGCTGCCGCGTTTATTTGCACTGGTGGCCAATTTTGACGGCCAGTGTATATGGTATGCTGCTTTGTTCCCTATATTTGCACTGGTGGTTCACTTTGATGCCCAGTGGATGTAATATGTGTAATAGCCGTGATAGCCTAGCATTAGTTGCTTGCTTATTTATTTCCTTGTTGTCTTGTTTATTTGTTTGCTTGTAGTCATTGCAGTTCTTTTTCCGCGGTTAACTAGTGGCTGCAATAACCTATTTTTTAAAACTAGGCCACAATAACCATGGGCTAATATTTACTGTAGTGACACTGGGCCTCCTACGGGCCGTAGAAACAGTGGGCCTTCTACGGGCCGTAGAAACAGTGGGCCTTCTACGGGCCGTAGAAACAATGGGCCTTCTATGGGTCATATCATCAATGGGCCTTATACGGGCCGTATGATCGATTGGCCAAACATGGGCCAATAACAGGCCGCATTATGGCCGTAAACGGGTTAGAGTTGGAATCGTCCGTTCATGGGCCCACCGTAAAGGGCCATCGTTAATAGGCCGTATTTTATGACGCTATGAAAATGGCCCAACGTATTAACGGACCACAAACGGGCCGACTGTAACCACGGGATGAATTTGGCCCACAAGCAGAAAATGACAGTAACAGGCCGTAAGTAAACGAATGTTGGAAATGAGCCCAGGAATAAATGGGCTCTAAGAAGGCCGATAGATAACATGGGCTAGAAATGGCCCAACGGAATAACGAGCCGTTAATGGGTATAAAGTCATACATTGTTCATTACGGGCCAGTTTCACCACGGGCCGTTAATGGGTGTAAAGTGATACACTGTTCATTATGGGCCAGTTTCACCACGGGCCGTTAATAGGCCAAGAGTTACATAGGGCCTCATATGGGCCGAAAGACGTCATGGGCCATACATGGGCCAGAAGTGAAAACAGGCTGGAATCATATTGGATGGCCCAGATGACGCTACTGGGCCTAATTCGGATAGAGCGTAACAGGCCTTGGGTTAGCGGGCTGTAAATGGGCTATATGCGAACAGGCCGTTAACAGGCTTTACATGGGTTGGCCCGCCACCTTTTGACCAAGTCAAACGGGCCGGCCTTTTCATAGTAATGGGCCTCTATTGGGCCGTGCCACATGTCGACGTATCATAGGCGCCTATCTGACCCACTGACGAGCTGACACGTGTTTCGTCCGGCCAATAAGAATTTTACACGTGGAAATTTCCCATTGGTCGGGGCTGTTAACGGGTTATCGGATCCAAAACCCGACCCGATAGCTTAACGGCGTTCTGTTACGATGGATGCCATGTGTCGGTCACCCTTGATGAGAGCACTTCCGTGACGCGTGATTTATCGTCATGGAAGTGGACACTTCTGTGATGATAATTTTGGTAATGTCATGGAACACTTCTACGACAGCACAGGTATGACTATCTTGATTCTGTCATAAATTTGTCATGGATGTACATGCATGACAAAAAACGCGACCTACTGTGACAAACATGTAACACACGGAAGTGTATTTTTTTGTAGTGTTGGTGCTGCTGTAGATGAGCTTGCATGTTGAATTCTTAGAGTTCTAAGTAGTTTGAATGCTTGATATGGCCTCTATGCATCCCTATGAGTAGTTGCTTTCAATCTTGTGAAGTTTTATTGAGAAAAGTTTTGTGGACTAAAATTTCAGAATTTTGTTAATAGGAAAAACATGAGTATCTTTAGGAAGTTTCCTTCCAAGAAGAACTCCAAGGGAGTCATTGGGGAGTCATCTGACAGTGATCTCCACACCCAGAGAATGGCGGAGGTACGGTCATGCGAATGGCCGCATAACCCGTTCATGGAAAGGGCCGGAATCCTTCAAGAGTTTACACAAATATGCTACTAATGTCGGCCTCATCGACTTCATCGCAGTTGAATGTGAACAGTATCATCTCCTCACAAATTCCTTTGTGCAAAGTTTGCATTTCCTTCCTACTAATAACCCTCCCTGAGGTGCAGTTTAATTTCTATGTTGAAACCCGTCACATACCACTTACTGAATTTTGTGATATATGCATGATCCCTTCTGACGGGTGTTTAGTTGAGCCTAGGCCCGTGGAGTTTGATGGTTTTTACCGCACTCTGACTGTGGGAGATGAGAGAGGGGTGTCAAGTGTCATTGCCACTAGCATACACTTTCCTGTTGTGCATTATTTTGCTTTATTCATTGCAAAGTGTTTGCTTGCTAGAGAGAAAGGAGGTGCACTCAGTACTCCAGACTTTGTTGTTTTTTGTCGTGCACTTCACGGCGACAACACTTATAGCTTGGGAGCTATTGTTGCACGTCGCCTCCACATTAATGGATCCAAGGGAAAAATACATGGTGGTATTTACGCTACTCGCTTAGCGACTCACTTTAACGTTCAGATATGCCAACATGATTATCCTTTACACAAGGTTTATTTACTTCGACAGGCTATGGAATACCACCAGTTTATTGCTAGCGATTACACTAACATTCCTATGCCTTATAACTTGGTTTTTAGTGTGAACACTCGTGATATTATTCCATTGCCTGCACCTGCTTTGTTTCATCCCATTGCCAGGGGCGGATACAGGATTTTGCCTGAGGACATTGTTGCCTACCGTAACAACCTGGCTGCGGCACAGGAGGAGCCTTAGGAGTGAGACCCTCAGGTGCCTACTCCCCAGCACTTCAACATAGGACCTCATGGCTTCTTCGAGTGGTGATTACCAAGTTAGGCCAAAACCCTAAGCTTGGGGGAGTACGTGTTTCCACTAACATTACATTCATGTTCACATATTTCATACCAGTTGTCGTTGTAGCCACTTTTTCATTGTATTATCCATGCTAAATTTATTTTCTCGCTTTCTTCTTGTGTAGTGTTTGAAAAACTTTGAGAAAATACAAAAAAATAAATATATTTCCTGTTTATTTTTTATTTTTCTTCCTAATTTTTGTTCTTTTACTTGTTGGGAGTTTTCCCGTGTAAATAGTTTTTCTCGTTTTTGCTTTTCCCTTTTATTTGCTCGTTTAATAAAAACCAAAAACTCCCAAAATATTTTAGTGTGTTTTTCTGAACTTCTTTTTTTGTGAGTCATACCGAGAAGACCACGATGAAAATGTTGAGTGGCTCTCTTATGCATTATTGTTGATCTAACAGAGAGCTCATTTTACCTTGTCTTCTCCTTTTGAATAAAATGTTTGCAGATTCGAGCTTAGTCCATGGCACTCTTGCACTATTATGGTTTTCATATCGTTCGGTCGTGCAAGAGAAAGGAAATAATGACTATATTTGATGAACTGGCAGTTTCAGAGAGAAACGGGTATGAACTCAACTTGTTCTTTTTTTGTAAATATGTTTAACCTAGTATTTATGATTCAGCCTATTATGATCAAACATGTTTGCAATGACAATTAGAGATTATAGTTTCTCATGCCATGCATAAGTAGCTAGAAGTGGATAATGATTTATCTTCGATGTCAACATTGTGTTAAAATGATTGTGATATAGTATGATGGTATGGTATACTCCTCTGAATGTTCAAGTGGCTTACTTGGCACATGTTCATGCATGTAGTTGAATCAAAACCAACATAGCCTCTATGATATTTATGTTCATGGTGTTCATATCCTACTCATGCTAGTATACAATGTTACTTATGCATAATGCATGTTCATGACTGTTGTTGCTCTCTAGATGGCTGCTTCTCAACCTATTCGCTAGCCTTCACCTCTACTAAGCGGGAATTCTGCTTGTGCATCAAAAACCTTGAACCCAAGTAATTCAAGATGAGTCCACCATACCTACCTATATATGGTATTACCCTGCCGTCCTAAGTAAATTTGCATGTGCCACCTCTAAAAACTTCAAATAAATATGCTTTTTGTGTGCCTGGATTGTTCATAGAACGACAGGAGGTAGTCGATATCTTCCATGCTAAGCGGATTAATCTCAAGATGAGTGTTTATTCACTCATCATTTCACGAGAGGGGTGGTAATAGGGATTCCTAGTCCCGAACTGCAAAAGGAAAAGAGCTTACAAATAATCAAATAAAAACTCCTACGGAGTCATAACCTTTACTTTATCGCTTGGGAACCACCACTAATGTGTTTAGCATGGAAGATATAGATAACTGATGGTCGCGAAGTAAACAAGAAGGGTGCACCTCTCAAAATTTCATTTACCTCTGCTTTAAAAACTTGAGCTCTGGCACCTGTGCAAATCACTTCTTCCCTCTGCGAAGGGACTATTTATTTAATTGTATGTTGTGTCATCACCTTCTCAAATAAGAGCGAGAACCTAAGAGCACTGTTGTCATGTTTATGCATTCTGTGTAGCTAATGTTGGGTGCATCATGACTGGATCTTTTCTACCATGAATTACAATGTTTAGTCGCTGCTTGAACTTTGGAGGTGCTCTGCATTTATGTTTTGCGGTCTCAAAAAGGGCTAGCGAAATACCACTATTGTCATATTATATCATGGTTGTTTTGACAACGTGTTGTTGTTTGAGATATCTTATTATTGCTCACAAGATGCTTTTGTCATTGATATGAGTTAATATAATTTTTAAGAGTTATTGTTTCCATGGTTAGTTATAATCTTGGCTTGTAAGTGCATCTAGTGCCCCTTAGTGATTTTGGTGTATTGAAGACTTATAGGTTAAGGGACTAATGCGCTTGTGAGTGTATACAGGTCTATAAGTCTATGAGGAGTTTGGTATTTACTATGAAAGTCAACCCCTAAAAATGAATGTCTTCAACTGAAGACTTTGAAAGTGAAGAATTGGTGTGATCCTCAAGACTTGATATTCATGCGACAATTATGAAGCGTGAAGACTTTTGTTTTCATAGTTTCATTTTCTCTTTCTTGAGTCATAGGAAACACCGTACTATTAAAGGGGGTCGAGTTAAAACTAAGGAAAAGTTTCCAAGTGATGCTCATCTCAAAATCCTACACCTACCAATCCTTTCGAGTGAACCCATTGGAAATATCATACATTTCACCAATTTCTTCAGTGACAGAGATGAAGATCCTTTGGTCTGTGAGGAATTTGTTCTGACTGAGGAGTTAGGAATTCGCTAGTGCAGATTGCCTATAAGTGAGGAACATGATAGCCCTAAGGAAATTGATAGTCAAATTTCCGACCGTTGTTGTGCTATGCGCCAGCTGTCCCAAAATATGTACCCACCTAATGGTCATATCATTGAAGGGCATTTATGTCTTATCATGTCGGGCTGCTCCCTAGGCTATAAATAGCCGCCCCTACAACCACTAGCTGGTTGGCTACTCTATGAGAAACTGACACTTGTCATTGAGAGCATCCCATCCTTCGAGGACTTTGAGCGAAAATCATTAAGTGAGGAAAACCCAAACCCAAACACCTACAAACCCAATGTGATTGAGTATCAGTGAAGAGAATGTTCCTGTGTGGAACCAACGCTTGTTAACTTTGAGGATTGTGCATCTTCCAGACGGTTAGGCGTCATGGTCTAGAGCATCCAAGAGGAAATTGTGGAATACCGAGTGACCTAGTCTGTGAAGGTTTGGAAGTCACCTCAAGACTTACCACGAGTGATTGGGCGAGGTATGTGTGACCTTAGCTCAAGGAGAATACCGTGAGGACTGTGTGTCCGGGACTGTGTGTCCTCAGGTTCAAATACCTAGCCGCTCTAACCAGACGTACAACTGTCACATCAGTTGGAACGGGTCTACCAAATCACTGTCTTCACCGAGCTATTGGTTTTATTTCCTCAACTCTTCCGTTTCCTCATTCATATGCTAAAGTACTTGATCGTTACTATTTGAAGACTTTGACTGAGGACTTTCTCAACTTCCTTAATCCTATTTCTTCAGTCACTTTGTCTTCAGCCTGCTATATTGTATTTACGCTAATTGTACTATGTGCTTGTTTTCATTTCATCATGATGACTGTGCTACTGCTCTGTTATGCTTGCATCTGAGTACTTATTCCGCTGCTAGTTGTTCGTGACTTAGGAATTTCCTCACCCAAAAATTCCTTAGTGACGAATTTGTAAAAATCGCCTATTCACCCCCCTCTAGTCGATATAATGCACTTTCAATTGGTATCAGAGTAAGGTACTCCCTTGTTATGTGTGATTTTTGTTTAACCGCCTGGTGTTTTAGTTATGTCAACCGCAGGAATGAAGAAAGTGGCATGCCCCATTTTTGATGGTCTTTATTACACCAAGCGGAAGGCCATGATGAAGAAGCGTCTCATGGTGATGGATAGCGAATTGTGGACCGTCACTGAGATTGGGGTTACTGATCTTTGCAAGATGGCGGAGGCGGATGATATTCGCAAGTACACTCGACTTGACATCATAGCGAAGGATGTCATTTTCTCCTACTTATTCCGAAACCAGTTCAGGAACATTAAGCATATCTGCCATGCGAAGCTTATTTGGGACCAACTCTCTGATGTCTATGAAGGTCATCAAACTTGTCATGAACCCTGGTTTGAGGAATTCAAGGAATCGCTCAAAACGATTACTTTCGGTCCAGAAACATCATCCTCTACACCATGCCTTATGGAAAAAGGTGCCAAGGTAACTGAATGCTTCCTATCTGAGTCTAGTGATGATGAATCTGGTGATGAATTTGGACCCGGTTATACCAAACTTACTTCCCTTGCCACTAAACGACAAAGAGCTTTGGAAAAGGTTCAAAACATGCTAGATGAAAGCGATGATATGTTGGGTGAAGAAATGGATCGAAGTCAAACTGATAATCTTCAAAGACTTCAGACTAAGTTTGACAACCTTCAAAGTCATCATAACACTCTCTTATCTAATCATGAGAGGATTTCTTATGAATTTCTTCAAAGAAAGCAAGATCTTGAGTAGCTAAGGGTGAGTTATGAAGATCTTTAGAAGGAACGTGATTCATTGCTAGCTCAATAGATCAATTCCACTCAGGTTGAATTCATACCACCATGTTTGAAATACATTGAACGTGAATTTGCTAATTCTTCACTTGAAAGTTCAAATGCTTCTATTGATGCAAGTTCTTCAACTATCTCTACTATCGCAAATTCCTCATCAAAGGATGCTACTAGTATCACTGACCATGCAGGGCTGAAGGAATTGGAAGTGATAGGTATGTACAAAAGCCTCAAAGGGCATCAGGCTCTTTGTGATGTGGATAAAAAGTAGATCCACAATAGGAACCCTAGGAAAGAGGGTATTGCCTTTGAGAGGAAACTCAATGCTAATGGGACCTATTGGAAACCTGAGCAGTATCCCAAAACCTCATGGGTTGGTGAAAAAGGACCTCCAGTAGATCCATCCACTTTATTTGGCTTTACATGTGAATCTTCATATTCTTCTGATGAGTCATTTGACTCCAACTATAAACTGTTCAAAAATTAGAATGGTGAAGTATTTGCTAGATATGTTCGAACTAACTACATGAACAGTCCCCCTATGAAGAAAATCTGGGTTCCCCAAAGGTGCCTTGAAATTCTTCAGGTGAATGTCATCATGACACCACTTGTGAAGAATAGGAACCCCAGATCAATGTCTTCATATGGATCCAATCCGCATATGGACCAACTTCCTCATGTGGATCAAATTACTCATATGGATCCAGATCCTCATATGACCATCATCGTGCTAACACTTCTGTTTCGCAGGGAAAGCATAAGGGCTATGGATATGTGCATTATTCTTCAAATCATTATGTTCATAAGTCCTCGAAGAATTTCTCTGCGTATTCATTTGCTTACTCTAACCCCTCTTATGTGAAATGAAGTTGATTGACTTCTATGCCACTTTTATCTTATGGAGCTCAAAGAATGATGAACTCTTTGCCACCCCTCCAGATGTGGGTGGTGAAGAAAAAGAACTAATCTCTTATGCAGGGTCAGGTCTCCAAACAAACTTAAATGTCTGAAGAATTTGCTGGAGACCTGAATGTGCTTGAAAGGATGCAAGATAATCATGAAGAAATGAATTTTCATTTCTCATGTCCTCATACTGCTATATCTGCTAAATTGTTTGATGAAATTGATCTGATGAATTTGATGTCATATTCTTCACAAATGAAGTATATGAGTTCGAAAGATGCACTAATTCATCTGTGGGATGATGAACCCAAAGCCACTGAGTGGGTCCTCGACAGTGGATGTACAAATCACATGACCGGTGACAAGAACCTATCACTACAAAAAAAGACACTTCCGTGATGATACGTGTTTGTCACAGTAGGTCACGTTTTCTGTCATGCATGTACATCCATGAAACATTTATGACAGAATCAAGATAGTCATACATGTGCTGTCGTAGAAGTGTTCCATGACATTACCAAAATTATCATCACGGAATTGTCCACTTCCGTGATGATAAATTGCGCGTCATAGAAGTGCTTTCGTCAAGGGTGACTAACACGTGGCATCCACCGTAACAGGATGCCGTTAAGCTATCATGTCTGATTTTGGATCTGATAACCTGTTAATAGCCCGGGCCAGTGGGAATTTTCCATGTGTAAAATTCTCATGGGCCGCAGGAAACACGTGTCGGCTCAATGTTCGGACAGATGTCATCCACTCATTGGACATGAGGCGCCTATGATACATCGACACGAGGCACGGCCCAATAGAGGACCATTCCGGCGAAAAGGCTAGCCCGTTTGACTTGGTCAAAAGGTAACGGGTCGGCCCACGGAAAGCCTATTAACGGCATGTTCGTATATAGCCCATTTATGGTCCGCTTACTACCGGCCCGTTACGGCCTACCGGAATTAAGCCAAGTAGCTTCGTTTGGGCCGTCCAATATGATTCCAGCCCATTGTAACTTCCAGCCCATGTATGGCCCATGATGTCTTTCAGCCCATATGAGGCCCTTTGTAACTCTCGGCCCATTAAAGGCACAAGATGAAACTGGCCCATAATGAATAGTGTATCGCTTTATACCCATTAACAACCCATTATTCTGTCGGCTGTTTCTAGCCCATGTTAACTTTCGGCCTTCTAAGGGCCCAGTTATTCTTGGGCTCATTTCTAGAATTTGGTTAGATACGGTCCGTTACTGGCCTGTTCCGTTTGTCGGCCAAATACAGCTCGTGGTTACATTCGGCCTATTTTTGGCCCATCAACCCATTGGGCTGTTTTCATAGCGTTATCAAATACGGCCAAATAACGACCTGTTATGGTCCACGAATAGTACGACCCATGTTTGGCGAAATGATTATACGCCCCGTTGAAGGCCCATGGATCCTACGGCCCGTAGAAGACCAATGGATCCTACGGCCCGTAGAAGGCCATGGATCGTACGACCCGTAGAAAGTCCATGAATCCTACAGCCCATAAAAGGCCCATGGATCCTATGGCCTGTAGAAGGCCCATGGATCCTACGGCCCACAGGAGGCCCATTGTTACAATAGTCCATGTGTTGCCATGATTATTGTGGCCTAGTTACCAAAACTAGTTTATTGTGGCCACTAAAAAATGCTTAAAAAGAACTGCACTGACTACAAGCAAACAACTAAACAAGACAATAATTAAATAAATAAGCAAGCAACTAACGCTAGCCTATTATAGCTATTACACATATTACATCCATTGGGCATCAAAGTTCGCCACCAGTGCAAATATAGGGAACAAAACAGCATATTACATACACTGGCCGTTCAAATTGGCCACCAGTGCAAATAAACGCAGAAGTAAAACAAGTCCATAACTGAAACAACTTCAGAAGAGCTCAAGAAATGTTATCCTGGGTATCCACCATGCTGGCAATATGCTTAGCAAGCTTATTAGCTTTGCCCTGTTTGGCGCTAAAATCCTCCAACGCTTGCTGTTGCACCAGAAAGTATGCATCTGAATGCTCCAGGGACTTCCGTAGTCCTTCTGCTTCTTATCGCAGCACAGCTGATCAATGTCTTTCAGCTTGTAGTTGAGACTCAAGAAACTGAATTGATTCAGACAGTGAGTTTGAATAGCTTGTGCAAGCGGTAGTGGCCAGTAACTCGAATAGTAAACCAAGACAGGACTTTGCGGTTGCCTCACTGTCTTCAAGATAGTTTTCCTTAGCTATTTTATCAGCTTTGTTGGAGACCAACAAGGATGTCTCATGATCCTGAACCTTACCTGCATTACTTCCTTTATCATTGCTTAATAAGGCACTCTTCCCCAATATTCTGTCAGCATTCTAAAATAATAAACAAGCAGACACATAACATGTTTAACATGTACTAGTATATGAAACTCATTTCAGTGAACCAGCTCATTAGTAAGGTGGACAAGATTAAACTACCAAGTCTTCTATTGCCAAGTAGTACATTATAAAAGCATCAAACAAACATATATCTATGTCATATGGTCACTGCATTGTCTTCCCAAATCTAAATAGAGACACGGTTCAAATCAAATCAGTTCAAGAGAAAGCAGCACTGAAAGAATACAAAGCGTGGGAAACTAAATGGCACAACAAGATTTCAGATAGGTACCACGGGTTTATATGCACAACAACACTATTGGCCCTGCTATGATGCTAGTAATGTGCATGATATGAGAAGTCAACTATATACACAATTGAAATTGAAATCAACAGAGCTATTTATAAGAGCAAACCTATTAAAGAAACATGCATAAACATACCTGTTGTGCCACTGGAGTTTCCATTGGATAGTTCAATTTAAAAATAAGTTTGTATGAGTAAATACGGTGATAAAAGAGCAGAGCAGTATGCACGACAGCAATGGAATCTTAAATGAGAACAGTTGTTCTTCAGGTTTAAGCACTTGTTCTACATGAACCGAGTACAATAAGACGCAAGCATATAGTACTTAAAATAAAATGACCTCATAGACCTTACCACATTCTTGGTTCGGGAACAGTAAAGAACAAGGCGTTCCCAGTCATCATCTAGTAACTGTGTCTCAGGAGAACGTAAGGGAATTTGATGAGTTTCTTTGCCAGTGAACTACATTTTCTTCAGGTAATTCTGATACTACCACCAAGCATTTTAAAGATAGCAGAGGTATTAGCACAGGTTACCTCATCCTGAGTTTCCAAATCGGTCCTTCTCTATAGAGAAAAATGGGAAAATTTGCTGTATTATAACCATCATGGAGGTAGAATGTATGGGACAAAGCAAAGTAATTACCATGAATAACATTACTTACACATAACTCCTGGACAAACACCTGCAAATGGCATTTTCCTTCATCTTCAGTATAATATTTCCATGATGGGAAGATACGCACATAGGATTTAACAACATCAAATGCGATAGATGCTAAATTATGAATGGCTGGTTGTGCTTCCTCCATAGGACTAGGTGTACTAACTGGTGGAGTTGGGGTTCGCCGTGGTAGTACTGGCGCTTTGGGCACTGGAGCTGCCTTACTAATTGCTCCTGTTCGGGAGCTCTATGGTGGAGATGGTGCTGTGTCAACAGGAACTGGGTTACTATCTGCTGGGGTTGGGGTTAGATTGGGTGAAGTTGGTTCTCTGTCCATCGCAGTAGGGGTAAAGTTTGCGAGAGTGTGGGTTATGTGTGGTAGGGATAGTTCTCGTGCATGTACAACCGGGGTGCTATCTCCACCAAGAGGTAGCACAATTTTATTTAAAGACCGTGTTTTTACTGCGCTAGATACTGCCATCACCCGCTCCAATTCAAATGGCTGATAAACAGGAAACATAATTGAATGTACATACATTGTATGAGAGACAGATGCAATAGATAGTGTGGAAAAAAGAGGGCATTAAATAATTGACATGTATATTGTTTAACTAAAACGGGTAGCATGACATAATTTCACATATATGATGTCTATCTAAACTGTATAGCATAGCATAACATAATTCAAAGATATGATGACTAACTAAGAAGGATCGCATGACATAATTCACATACATATTATCTAAGTAACCAGGATCGCATGATTTAATTCACATATGTGATTTATATGCTAAGCGGAGGGCATTCGCATATATGATGTCTGAACTAAGAACATGATTTTGAATATTGTGTATATGATGTCTAAACTATGCAATGCAAGACACCATATGCATGATATGAGCAGTAGAACTGTGAAAAGTTAGAGCATACACCTTTGTGGGGGAATAGGACTAGTCATCTGTCTCTGAATCCATCTCTGAGGAGCTATTGGGACCCAGCAAGAGATCTGCTTCGACAGGTAGCACTATCTTCTCTGAAGGCCTTGTTTTCACTCCAGATTTTACCATCACCCACTCAAATGGTTGATTCATAGGAAGAGTAGTTTAATGAACAAAAGGATGGGCTAGATATCATTCAAATATATGATGTCTGGTTAAATAGGATGACATTGCACATTTCGCATATATTATGGCTGGCTAAAAGACATGAGACTGCATAACTCCAATATATGATATTGAAACTAAACATGTGGCATTATAGAACATGTCTGAATTAAGCAAATGACATATATGATGTCAAAAGTAGGCACTGCAAGGCAACATATGCATGATATGATTAACATCATCATGCCAAGTTAGAGCAGACACCTTGGGGGTAAATAGGAGTGGTCAGCTGCGTCTGAATCCGCCTCAGAACAAATATCTTCCTCTGGATTACAATCTGGAGAGGGGGGAGGGTTTGCCATTGAACCCACCATGGAGCGATGTCTGCATGACATTGTATTGCCACGCAAAACTCTTGTCTTTTTCTCTACATGTTTAGCATGACTGTGTACAATATCTGACATGCATACAAAAATAGTGAGATTATGTAAGGAGAGCATGCAGAAATCTAGAGTAATGGTAACAACCAGTGGATGGATCCAAAAATAAGATAGCCGGCTAATGATTGCTTTAATTTAATAAAAAAACAAATGATGATTGCTTTAGTATTTGTTTCCCACCCAAGATGAACAACATAGGCATACCCTAGGTGAACCAGATATTAGACAGAGATACTATTCATTGCTGCCTCGATATGTGGCCCACAACTAATTTAGAACTCAAGTTTGAACATCAATTTGGACCTGACTTGGAGTCTAAGAGGTGAATAGGACAATAAAGTAGCAGGTAATATTAAGCAATGCATAACATAAGCAGAAACAAAAGAGTGTGACCTCTCTTGGGGACCCATGTACTCCTCAGGTTCATCCGCTGAGTCGATGATGGTGATGCCGTTGCGGTGGGTGCCGGCGGCATGGAAATAGTTCTGAGGCGGCGAAAGATAGTCAGGAGTCGTGATGTCTGGTTTGGTAGATGCTTCTGTCGATGGAGCAGCTCAGGTGAGGTGGACAACATCGCGGCAGGAGCAGGACAAACCACACAAAGTTTTCTTCGACACCTACCTGTAACTGAAGTAATTCTGTAAGGGCTCATTTGGCTTGCATGATTCTAAAAACGTAGGAATAGGAGGAAAAACACCAGAATAGGATAGGAATGCAAATGGGAAATAGAGCATTGTGAACACAGGATTTCTGTCAACTTGGGTGTTTGGTTCATAGGAAAAGGAGGAGCAGAGGAATGCAAAGAAACATGGCCAAAATAAAGTGAAACCATATGAAAGCGTGTACAGTTAGAATTTTATTCTTCCACTAATGCACCTGGTCTTGTTTTCATGCATAGGATTTTGAAAAGTAGTTCCAGGTGGATGTTTTGCTCCATTCCTTTCAATAAAATGCATGAATAATTGAATAGTAGAGTGCCATAGGAAAATTTCCTATTGCTATGTTTTTCTGTTGAACCACAATAGCCCTAATGGATCGACATGAATGTAGAGTAATAAGTGATGCGACAAGTGTACAACCTCTTTGCCGTAGCCGTGTCGACCTCAGCATCATTGGGTTAGTCGCTGAAGAAGTTGAGGCAGAGGTGGCTGTCAGAGGTGTGGAGGAAGATCTGAGGAATCTGTAGACGGCGTCCAGGGCACTGCTCTGTTGTGATGGATCGTTCCGTCCTTGGATCAGCTCCGGTGAGCCGTAAGACGTCAAGGCTGAAGCAGTACAAGACATACATCATTAATCTCAAGTGGGATTCTAATAGCATCCCCAATAGATGATCTAAAATGCATTACCAAAAAGTGATAGATATAAAATTTACATCACCAAAAACCACCTGACTAAAACAGATGAGGTGAAAACTGTTGACTCTGAATTTAACTGTCGAAACTGAAATTTACTGTGGAATCTGAATTTTATTGCCGAAACTGAATGCAATGGTAGCAGAGAGGCACTTCACATGGGATAGTTTAGGGAGGGCCTGTAGTTCATCTTCAACCTGCAACCCCCTAAGCCGCCAGCCACCACCGGCCGAACCCCGCACCGCCTCGAAACAACTCCCCACTGCCGCTTCGCCGCCCGAAACAACTCCCCACCGCTGGTCCGCCGCCGCCTAGCCGCCCCGAAACAACTCCCCACCGTCGGTCCGCCGCCGCCCCGGCCAGCC
>NC_057803.1:226245739-226286040 GCF_018294505.1 Triticum aestivum
GAGACCCACCACCCCCTAAAAATTGACTGATCCAAAAGTCAATTCAGTCGACTGATGTGTAGCGAAATCAGAGCAGAGTAGCAGCACGAGCGACGAGGAGAGCAGCAGCGCGAACGAGCGAGAGCTAGAGCAGCAGCACGAGCAAGCGAGCGATAGCCCAGGCAGTAGTAGCAGCAGCACGAGTGAGCGAGTGAGAGCCAGAGCAGCAGCAGCTGGGCGAGCGAGCGAGAGCCAGAAGAGCAGCAGCATCGCGAGTGACAACCGGAGCAGCAGCAACAGATCTAGCTGGTATGGACGCCATCGCCGAAGGGGCCTCACACTGGGGAGAGCCGCTGTGGAGATGTCGCCCGCGGCACCAGCTTCGAGGTAGCCGCTCTATGGGGGTGCGGGATGGAGCACCGTCGGCGCCGGGAGGTCGAGTTAAGGAGAGGGTGCGATGCGATGAGTGTACAACCTCTTTGGTGGCGCCGAGTAGGCCTCGACTTCGTCTGGGGAGTCGGTGAGGATGATGTGGTTCCGGTGGAGCAGGTAAAGGTGGCGCTGTCGGGATGGAGCGGACGCGATAGACGAGGCGATCGTCGGAGCAGCTCCTTGGAGGTGGAGAACGGGGCGGCTGAACCGACGGGACGACGGATCCTCATTCGGGGAGGTGGATGAGGGACGTTGAGCTGTTGCGGTGGACGACGTTGTCGGGGAAGAGGCTTCGGCTGGCAGAGGTGAGCTGGCGGACGGAGGAGGGTGGGGTTTCGCTGCTGGAGCAGAGAGGTTATGGCGGCCTGGGATTTCGAATGCGAGAAGGAGGTGATGGGAGGGGGAACCATGACATAGGGACGCACGTGTCCAAAATGTAGGGTGTGTTACAAAAGTACCCCCACCGATTTGAACTAGCGGCCCTTTCGGCCCGGGGTTAGAAGGGGGATCTCGCGTGTCGGGATTGGCAGCTGGAGGGAGTTTTGGCAAGGCACGGGTTGTGAAGGCGCCAGTTTTGGGAGCACGATATCAGAATTTTCGGGATATAACAAGGCGCAGGTTGAATTTTAGGGACAAGCCTAACGTGTAATATTGTACTTGTACGTACCAAATCAACTCGCACTTCCCTCAACGAAAAAAACAAAAAATAAAACTATTCGCACCACACAAAGAGAGAGTCTTGTCCCGTTTTACTATACAAATGCTATTCAAAGCTACACAAAGAGAGAGTATGAATCCATGTTATGTCTAATTAATTTTTTTTGCGTGCTGTATAATGCATGTAACCTACTCATACCAACATTTTAGTGCCTTCCAAATGTTTATACTACCATGCAATTCGAACTGAATTTGAATTCGTTTCTCTATTTCAATAAGAATCTACAATCATGATTGTTGCCAACTTCAACCATCATTTGTGTATTACCTTAACAACACACCACATGATTACTATAGAGATAGATATGAACTATGTGTAGTATATGAACTCGAATTCCAACTTTTGAATACACTTGATGTTGATTCAAAATAATAGTACATTTGATGTACTAACTATATATTCATAACGTAAACCATGTTCCATACGTACACCGTGTTTATCACACAAAGTATAGTGCACCGCCCCCTACATTTTGACAAGTATTTAGCCCTGAGATGTAAAAGACACACATTAGCCCAAATTATAATCAATGTTCTATATATTATATATAGTACTAGCAAGACGCCCATGCGTTCCATGGAACATCAACATGATCAAGGGGAGGCCTTATTTTGCAAATATGGAGATGGGTCTGGGTATCTTTTTTCAAAATTGCCATAGTTTCCTTCCTATTCGTCAGATATAAATCGGACGACCTATATTGCAGGATGGCAGGCACACCATCATCAACAACTCTGTTTTTTTATAAGAGTAGAGATAAAATATATTATATGTAGTATAACATGTTCATAACCACACCATGTGTATCACCGTTATATATATTCACACATGCGTCGATTTAAAACACTGTGATAAATTATTCAAATATCTGAATTCTCTTTTTATAATGAATTATGATCTCTATTCGTCTTTTACACCCACACAATCCTCTTATCTTTGTAGCTAGCGCTAACTTTCTCTCGTGCATGCACACGGCCGCATCCCTCTGACCCTCCCTCAGCATTCTCTAGCTCCATCGCGCAAATTGTCTTTTCACTTTAGGTCGTTCACCCATGGTGTGTGTACGCCCCCCCAGCTCCTTCTTTATGGAACACATCGATCGATATGCCTCTCTAGGTAGGTGTGCCTACCACAAACACAAGCTTCCCCTCTTCTCTTCTCACCGTCCATGCCTCACTCTCACCACTCTTTTCATCGATCTCGTACTCGCACACTCCTTCCCCCTCAATATAGGATGCCTCTCGCACCACCTCTTAGATGCATCCCTCTCTCTCTATCCTTCTCCCCTGGCCTAATTTTCTTCTAACACATACATGCATGTATATCGATCGATCTCCCTACATATACCTAGGTCGACTTTAACTATTTCCCCCCCACCCATTGATCGACGTACCTCAAAAGTTATGTCTCTCCTTTCTCTGACAGAGGACGATTGATCTTCCTACGTATCTATGTCTGCTTACCATAGCCATATCGTCCCCCCTCATCATTCGTGCATGCCTCCTTACCCGTCTCTCACACGCACGTGCACAGACAGGCAGCCATCCCCTCTCTTATTGATATTGCAGGTGTGCCCTCCGTTTGTCTAGCAAGCTTCTTCCACCATTTGCTAGAAGCAACTCCACTACCACCCCCTCCAACACTCTAGCTCTATCTCTCTCCCAACCTTATTCCTCTCCTACACATATGCATGGATGCCGATCGATCCCCCTTAATACATAAAGTAGGCCTCTCTCCTCCTCCACACATATACCAACCATTGTACCTCTATAGTTAATAAGGCCTCCCCCCACCACACACCGATAGTCGAGCACTGTAGGTAGGTATCCATGCCACAAAGACAAACTGCACCTATCCCCTCTCACATTCTAGCAGGCCAGCCACCCTATATCTTTGACGTGGGCACAGACAAATTCTATGGCACTCTTTATCAATCGCGTGCACACACACACACATCATCCCTCTCTTCGATTCTATGTATACCTCAAGCCAATGATACCTCCACTCTCTTCTCGTGATCGCCCCCTCTATATATATGATATATCCAGGACTCTATTTTCACACACATTGCATATCTTACATTTTTTGATTGACACCCCAAAAAAAACACTCACGAACCCACACACTATATCTCTCTACGTTTGTATCTCTCTCACACAACCCCACGTAGGTGGTGTACGTACACGAAGAGAATAGGTGCACGTACTCACGCTTCGTGCCAAGCCACACCCGCGCGGGTTCACAGTGGAGCTCATTTATGTACGAAATGGCAGCCCACAAGCTAATTTGAACGCGTGTAGCGGTTGTTTACCTACGGAGGTCGTGTACCACGCGTGCATGAAACAAAGTTCCACTTGATGCTTTTGCACGTTATTTTTAAATAAAGTTATATCGCTCAATGGCACGTACACAGAATATAAACTATTTTTATGGAGAAAAAGGTAGTCTGCTCCACTATATACAATGGAGCCTGCCTTCCTGGGTTTGTCTCTCTTCAGAGTATCTCACACAAGGCGGCGGTGGCCTCTCTCTCTCACCATTGGTCACTGATCCGGCCGCATCCCGTCCACCGGCGGAAAGGGAGGATGTTCATCATTTCTCCGTTCGACAGTGCCGAGGCAGCACGTCTCGATCTGCGGTACCCGTCGTTCTCTCTGACCAAGCTCCAGCGCGGTAGGGCCTATGCCACCTGCTCGATGCCACAGTATGGGCAGATCCTGCCCGCCGCCGCTCACCTAGTTACATCCCGATGACCCCCAGGTATCCCCTCTGGCCTTGCTCCACTGCCCGTCTTCCCACATTGCTGCATGTGGATCTAACATAGTTATTTGCCCAAAACGTAGCTCGTCCGGTGTACTTTCCATATTGCAACCTCGTCCTCACACCATTTTAAACAAACAGAACCGGGTTGTTATCTTCCCTTAGGACATGGAATATGCTTCTTTTTTGTCATCGCATGTGTCATCAACTATTATTGGCCAGTATTTGTTTCCTTTCTACCTCTTTTTTGCAAATAGGGCTACCCATTTCACCTCGTTGCTATTGCGACCATTTGGTGAACTACACAAATCAATTTTTTCTTAAAAGTGTTTTGTGCAGTTGTACTAAAATGTCACACGGGCAACGTCAACATTTCAGTGCGACTGCACAAAGGGAGATTGGTTTTGCTCTATCCTCCTCGTCCAACTCCGAGCCTAATCTTCTCCAACTATTTGCTTAATCTTCTCCAACTAGTTAGTCTTAAGAGAGACTGCAAAGGTGACCGACTTATATTTGTGTGTTTATTGTTTCATCAGCAGTCCTCTATTATCGGAATCACACTTAATATCTTTGGAACAGGGACGCTCAGCTCTATTTTAGTGGAACTGCACAAAATGATCGGAATGTTGCATGCTCGAGACAGCTACTTTTTTCCAACATGCCTTGTTGATTTAGACAGAGCTGGGGGGATGTTGCTGCTAATGAAAGCATGGATCAATTTTAATTTAACACCTTCTCACAATTTTATCTTCAGTTGTGATGTAAATATTAGCTCTGATCTGCTAATCATTGAGATGCATTATCAAGGAAGTTAGTTTTTATTGTTTCCAAAAGAGCATCGATGGCAAGACAGACAAAACAAAAGCTGGAAGCTAAGAGCATTGTACAATTTCATGTCGCTGAAAAATTATTTGTATAGTACGTCAATTATGTAAACAAATGTTGGAATCTTGATAGCATTGCCGGAAGCCTCTTCAGCATCCGGGTCCATGTGCCATGCACAAAATGGTACATCCTCTGTTCCTAAATATTTATCTTTTTACAAATTTCAAATGGACATATTTTAGAGTGTACATTCACTCAGTTTGCTTAGTATGTAGTCACTCGTTGAAATCTCAAGAAAGGCAAATACTCCATAGTATATTTAAGAACGGGTGGAGTAGTGCACAACCGCATGGGAGACTCAGCCCAGTTGTTGCACCGCACTAATAGTGAGCAATAATGAGCAGTCAAATCATAAGCCCCAGCTTTCCCACTGCAAGTTGCTCGGAAGAAGCAACCATCAATACGCTCTAAAGTCTCTGTGGTGGTGGAAATGCATGGAGAGAAATGCATCAGAATGAAGAGCGCCCTATAAACTGTGACGGAGGGAGGAGTAGTATGAGGCCCTGTTTGGATCACCGTTTCTCTTTTGAATACACTTGTAAAAAATACACACCTCTGCCCGTCGTTTCAATTCCGGCTGGAATTTGCATAGCGGCCAGTAACTTACAGGTGTAGGTTATACGCCTCCGTATTGAAATACAACCATTCCAAGCATGGCCTGAAGGTGCAAAACCAAGTACGCGTATGGCTAGTCGGTCAATGCACTTCCTCTTGGCATATCACTGACATGTGGGACTAGAGTGTGAGCAAACAGATCTCAATTGACGGCATAATGGCCAATCCCCCATTCCTTGAGAGAGATGAGGAGCGAGAACACACAGATAGGCTCGCATGGAGGCCAAGATATATTCGAGCATGGTTGATACTAATGCATATGTAGCTAGATCTGATGTAAGTCTTGCTGGGTACATTTGTACTCACATTTGCTTAATTTTTTTGCAGAGAGACTTCAGTCTCGCTAGTAGTTCCGCGTGGACTTCGACGTTTAGCTTGTTACCTCAGCTACGATCTTGTGCCCTCGGCAGGGTCTTGTAGATAGTCAGGCTTCTTAGTATTTTTCATTTGTAGTTGTCTGTACTCAGACAAGTTAAGCTTCTGCGTGTGCTTATTGCTTGTATGACTTGAATGCTGGGTCATCAGACCCATGTTTGTAATTTCTAGCTCCTCGGAGCCTAATGAATAAATACTTTGAGTTGTAGAGTTTTTTTGTGATGCCATGTTGTATTTGCACATATCGAGCATATTGTGTGTATGTTATTGAAATGCTTGGTATGTGTGGGATCCAACAACCTAGTTGTTTATCCTTGGTACCGGGGAATATCTCCTAGTGCTTCCACTGAGCCATGGTAGCTTGCTACTGCTCCAGAATACTTTGGCTGGCCGGCATGTGTCCTTCTTCGTTCTTGTGTCTGTTCCTTCGGGGAAATGTCACGCGGTATCTACCGGAGTCCTGTTAGCCTACTACCGCCCGGATTCTCCGTAGTCCTGTTAGAACAGCTGCTACAGCCCGGACTCACTCGCTGATGACCGACACGTTCGTTGTAGGGTCATGTATGACCATCCCTGTAAGTTAGTGCCACTTTGGGTTTACGACTAGTCATGTCGGCCCGGGTTCTCTGTCATATGGATGCTAGTGACACTATCATATACATGAGCCAAAAGGCACAAACGGTCCCGGGCCAGGTAAGGTGGCACCCGTGGGAATACCGTGCGTGAGGCCGTAAAGTGATATGATGTGTTACATGCTAGATCGGTGTGACTTAGGATCGGGGTCCTGACAGCTTTGATATCAGAGCCTGACTACATGTAGGATTACCAAGCCAAACTGGTCGAAGTCGTGTCTAGAAATGCTTTAGTTATATAAGGGAATTGATTGTGGAAGGGAACATAAGGCCCTTTTTACTCCTTATACCTTATGTCCTTCTGATCGGAGTCATCCTATCTTTTCTATGAGGCTTCTCATCTTTCTATCAGGATCACGCGTTACTAATCCGTAGACTTATAGGATTGATGGTTACAAGCCTCATTTCAGTTCCTACTACTTCCTTGTGTTGGTCGTTGATTTCGGAACCTTGATATTGTGATGTTGAGTGGTTATGCCACCATTTTACAGGGCGTCTCAAATATTTTTGAGAATTTACAGCCATTATGCTGTCCGAGTCATCCCAGGATTCTAAATAGTCTGATGCATTTGCAAATCCCTTCTTTCCATTCTCGATGTCCCTTTGGGCCAGTTTAACCACACTAATCGGTGAGTTGAGGTGCTTCATTGCCTCAGTATATATGTTGGAGCTATTATGATGACCCTAGGTGTCTTAGAGGATCACATAGTAATCTAGCCATGTTTTGTATTCCCAGTGTGATGATTCTGGCCATTATTCTTGAAAGCATTTCGTGATGCCATTTAGTTAGTAGGCATTCTATTCCTGGGTTTTTGAACCCGAGATTCACTCTACTTACCTCGTGTTGGTAGTGTTTGCTAGTTCCTTTAGGATATTAGTAATATTTGTGATACTCCTCGAGGTCTGTGGTATATGGTTCTTCCAATACCATGAACCATTATGGCAGAAGTTGTTTGAACCAAAAGATCACAACCAGAGTGCTCTTGATGAGTTCTCCATTCTGCATTGTGAATCTGCCAGTCCTACCTTTCTGCATGGATTATCTGGAAGAAATATGTTAAATTTGTTTGACATACTAAATCTATGCATCCGCAACTCGGAAAACCATAAGTTCCTTTGAGTTGTGTCGGATCACGGGTTCCGGCAAAACCCTCAAGGTTCGAACACTAGGGTGCGCGCGAAGATGCCCCCTACCAATCCACGTCCTAACTTAGCTAAGATCTTACGAACTAACTCGATGAGCTCGCAACACAAAGGACACAAGATTTATACTGGTCCGGGCCACCGTTGTGGTGTAATACCCTACTCCAGTGTGGTGGTGGTGGATTGCCTCCGGGGCTGATGATGAACAGTACAAGGGGAAGAACAGCCTCCTAAGGTTGAGGTGTTCTTGTGCTTGGTGAACTTGTGTGTGTGAGGATCCGGTCCAAGATCATCTCCCTCTCTATGGTGGTGGCTAGTCCTATTTATAGAGGCCCTGGTCCTCTCCCCAAACATTGAGCAGGAAGGGAGCCAACAACGACCAATTTTAAAGGGGACAACTAGTACATCTTATCCTGACAAAAGTGGTCTTCGCCCACAAAAGGCTCTGGTGGTGACGCTGATGACCCATAAGTATAGGGTATCTTTCGTAGTCCTTTCGGTAAGTAAGAGTATCGAACCCAACAAGGAGTAGAAGGAAATGATAAGAGGTTTCCAGCAAGGTATTCTCTGCAAGCACTGAAATAATAGGTAACAAATAGTTTTGTGATAGGATAATTTGTAACGAGTAACAAGTAAATAAAGTAAATAAAGTGCAGCAAGGTGACCCAATCCTTTTTGTAGCAAAGGACAAGCCTGGACAAACTCTTATATGATGTAAAGCGCTCTCGAGGTCACATGGGAATATCGTCAAGCTAGTTTTCATCACGTTTATATGATTCGCGTTCGGTACTTTGATAATTTGGTATGTGGGTGGACCGGTGCTTGGGTGCTTCCCCTACATGGACAAGCATCCCACTTATGATTAACCTCTATTGGAAGCATCCACAACTACAACAAAAGTATTAAGGTAAACCTAACCATAGCATGAAACATAGGGATCCAAATCAGCCCCTTACGAAGCAACGCATAAACTAGGGTTTAAGCTTCTGTCACTCTAGCAACCCATCATCTACTTATTACTTCCCAATGCCTTCCTCTAGGCCCAAATAATGGTGAACTGTCATGTAGTCGACATTTACATAACACCACTAGAGGAGAGACAACATACATCTCATCAAAATATCAAACGAATACCAAATTCACATGACTAATAATAGCAAGACTTCTCCGAGGTCCTCAGGAACAAACGTAACTACTCACAAAGCATATTCATGTTCATAATCAGAGGGGTATTAATAGGCATATAGGATCTAAACATATGATCTTCCACCAAATAAACCAACTAGCATCAACTACAAAAGAGTAATTAACACTACTAGCAACCCACAGGTACCAATCCCGGGCTTGGAGACATGAATTGGATACAAGAGATGAACTAGGGTTTTGAGAAGAGATGGTGTTGGTGAAGATGTTGATGGAGATTGCCCTCTCCTGATGAGAGGAGTGTTGCTGATGACGATGGCGATGATTTCCCCCTCCCAGAGGGAAGTTTCCCCAGCAGAACAGCTCCGCGAGAGCCCTAGATTGGTTCCGCCAAGGTTCCGCCTCGTGGCGGCGGAGTCTCGTCCAGAAAGATGGCTTATGATTTTTTCCTCATCAAAAGACTCCATATAGCAGAAGATGGCCATCGAAGGGCCACCAAGGGGCCCACGAGGTAGGGGGGCGCCCCCACCCTCATGGGCAGGGTGTGCCCCCCCTGGTGAATTTCTTGCGCTTAGTATTTTTTATATATTCTGAAAATGTCTTCTGTGAAGTTTCAGGACTTTTGGAGCTATGCAGAATATGTCTCTAATATTTGCTCCTTTTCCAGCCTAGAATCCCAGCTGCCGGCATTCTCCCTCTTTATGTAAACCTTGTAAAATAAGAGAGAATAGGCATAAGTATTGTGACATAATGTGTAATAACAGACCATAATGCAATAAATATCGATATAAAAGCATGATGCAAAATGGACGTATCAACTCCCCCAAGCTTAGACCTGGCTTGTCCTCAAGCTAAAGCCGAAATAAAAAAATATGTCCACATGTTTAGAGATAGAGGTGTCGATAAAATAAAATACGGACATGAGGACATCATTATCATTCTTAGAACTGTAACTTATACAATTCTTGTCATATGATCTCTTATGCTAAAGTAACAATTCAATCACAGTTTCAAGTATGAATCATAAAATTTATTGAAAACTAACAAACTATAATCTCAGTCATTGGAGCAATTGCAATTTGTCATAACATAGGAAAGAGTCAAAATAAGAGCTTTTCAGCAAGTCCACATACTCAACTATCATATAGTCTTTCACAATTGCTAACACTCACGCAATACTTATGGGTATGGAGTTTTAATCGGACACAGAGAAAGATAGGGGCTTATAGTTTTGCCTCCCAATGTCTTACCTCAAGGGTAATGTCAACAATAATAGTTCATGAAAACTTACATCCAATTAGCCATATATACCAGGATCTTTCCAACATGTTGTGCTGCCCAAAAGATAAAATGTAAAAAGGAAGGGTGAACATCACCATGACTCTTATGTAAGGTAGGAGATAAAGGTAAAAGATAGGACCTTCGCAGAGGGAAGCAGAGGTTGTCATGCGCTTTTATGGTTGGATGCACAAAATCTGAATGCGAAAGAACGTCACTTTATATTGCCACTTGTGATACGGACCTTTATTATGCAGTCTGTCTCTTTTATTTCTTCCATATCACACGATCGTATAAATATTATTTCCTCCACACCAATCAATCATACATATTTAGAGAGAAATTTTTATTGCTTGCACCGATGAGAACTTACTTGAAGGATCTTACTCAATGCATAGGTAGATATGGTGGACTCTCAGGACAAAACTGGTTTAAGGGTGTTTGGAAGCACAAGTAGTATCTATACTTGGTGAAAAGGATTTGGCTAGCATGAGGGGGAAAGGCAAGCTCAATCATGTTGGATGATCCAAGACAATAAAAATTTATCTCAGATGTAAGAAAACATAACCCATTACGTTGTCTTCCTTGTCCAACTCAACTCTTTTAGCATGTCATATTTTAATGAGTGTTCACAATCATAAAAGATGTCCAAGATAGTATATTTATATGTGAAGACCTCTCTTTCTTTATTACTTCCTATTAATTGCAATGGTGACCAAAATTATGTTTGTCAACTCTCAACAACTTTTATTCATCATACTTTTTATATGTGAGCTCATTACCCTCCAGAAGATCCATATGATCTCTTTTATTTCTACTTATTCTTTCTCTTTTCTTTTGTTCACTCAAGATCATGGCAAAATAATCAAGCCCTTGACTCAACACTAATCTTTATTATATATAGCTCATAGACTCGATTACATAGAAGGATCATAAAGGAAAACTCACAACTAGATCATACTTAAAACTTCTATTATACTAGATCAAGATATTATCAAAAGGATCGAACTAAGAAAAAGGTAAATATAAAAGTGATGGTGATACGATACCGGGGCACTCCCCCAAGCTTGGCAGTTGCCAAGGGGAGTGCCCATACCCATGTGATTATATCTCTCTTTTCGGGGATGGTGATGTGATATTATTGGCGATGATGCCCCTCAGGATACGATTCTCCTCCTCGAGCTTATTGACTTGCTGCTTGAGGTCCATTATTTCATTTCGAAGTTTTCCTGTAACAGCCAAAGCTCCCTGCACCCAAGGGTGCTGCATAGCTGCGGGAGAACCAGTGACACTCTTTTTCATATTCTCATAAGAAAGAAATCTAACGTTGGAAGGGATAACCGAGTTTGGAATAGCCGAGCTCCGCAGTTCCCCCATTGTGAATCCAGCTCGAAAGTGGGAAGTGACTTCTTGATCCTCCTCCATGGCATCTATCCTCTTCAATTCAGCCTCCATATCTTCCCCCGTTGCTGGCCCAAAGTGGTCAACATTGTTATTTGTCATTGATCTCGGTGCCGGATGAGACACCCGGCTCTCCCCAACTGACTCTTGCGAAGACATCTTGCTTTGATCTGCAGCAACAACAACTCGAAACACAAATAGAGGATAACTGCGTGATACGAGAGTCAAAACCTCCGAGAGATTATATAATGAATTTTTACTGGCCAAAATACGTGTCGTGTACGAAAACATAGTCCGGAGAGGACACGAGGTGCCCACAAGGTAGGGGGCACGCCCAGGGAGGTAGGGCGTGCCCTCCACCCTCGTGGAGCCCTCGTGTCCTTCCCGGACTGCTTCTTATTTTTCTATTTTTCCAAATATTCGAAAATGGAAGAAAATTGCCATTAGAACTGTTTTGGAGTCGGTTTACTTGCCGTACCACATACCTATTTCTTTTCGGAGTTTGAAACGTTCCGGAAAGTGTCCCTTATGTATTCCTCCGGGGTTACGGTTTCAATAACATTGGTTTTAACATGTATAGGATTACTTGAGATATAATGTTTAATTCTTTCACCGTTCACCACCTTCGGATTTGTGCCTTCAAAGTTGTTGATTTTTATGGCACCGGAACGATAGACCTCCTCGATAACGTAAGGACCTTCCCATTTAGAGATATGTTTTCCTGCAAAAAATCTTAAATGAGAGTTGTATAGCAATACATAATCACCTACATTAAACTCACGCTTTTGTATTCTTTTGTCATGCCAACTTTTAACTTTTTCTTTAAATCATTTGGCATTCTCATAGGCTTGGGTTCTCCATTCATCAAGTGAGCTAATGTCGAATAACCTCTTCTCACCAGCAAGTTTGAAATCATAGTTGATCTCTTTAATAGCCCAATAAGCCTTATGTTCTAGTTCGAGAGGTAAATGACATGCTTTTCCATAGACCATTTTATACGGAGACATACCCATAGGATTTTTATATGCAGTTCTATAGGCCCATAATGCATCATCAAGTTTCTTGGACCAATTCTTTCTATATCTATTAACAGTCTTTTGCAAAATTAATTTGAGTTCTCTATTGCTCAATTCTACTTGACCACTAGACTGTGGGTGATAAGGAGATGCTATTCTATGATTAACATCATATTTAGCAAGCATTTTACGGAAAGCACCATGAATAAAATGTGAACCAACATCAGTCATTAAATATCTAGGGACTCCAAACCTTGGAAAAATAACTTCTTTAAGCATTTTAATAGAAGTTTTATGATCAGCACTACTAGTTGGAATAGCTTCTACCCACTTAGTAACGTAATCAACAACAACTAAAATATGTGTATATACATTAGAGGCAGGAAAAGGTCCCATATAATCAAAGCCCCAAACATCAAATGGTTCAATAACAAGTGAATAATTCATAGGCATTTCTTGACGTCTACTAATATAACCAATTCTTTGACATTCATCACAAGACAAGACAAACTTACAGGCATCCTTGAAGAGAGTAGGCCAATAAAAACCGGATTGCAATACCTTCTGTGCAGTTCTATCTCCAACACGGTGTCCTCCATAAGCCTCGGAGTGACACTTGCGTAGGATATGTTCCTGCTCATGCTTAGGTACACAACATCTAATAACACCATGTACTCCTTCTTTATAAAGGTGTGGGTCATACCAAAAGTAATGTCTCAAATCATAGAAGAACTTTTTCTTTTGTTAGTATGTGAAACTAGGTGGTATAAATTTAGCAATATTGTAATTAGCATAATCAGCATACCATGGAGCACTATGAGCAACATTTATGACATTTAATTGTTCATCAGGAAAGCTATCATCAATAGGTAGTGGGTCATCAAGAACATTTTCTAACCAAAACAAGTTGTCTGCGATGGGGTTCTCAGCTCCCTTTCTATCAATAATATGCAAATCAAGTTCTTGTAGCAAGAGAACCCATCTAATAAGTCTAGGTTTAGCATCTTTCTTTTCCTTAAGATATTTAATAGCAGCATGATCTGTGTGAATAGTTACTTTAGAATCAACAATATAAGATCTGAACTTATCACAAGCAAATACAACTACTAAGAATTCTATTTCAGTAGTAGCATAATTTCTCTGAGCATTGTCTGGAGTTTTACTAGCATATTGAATAACATTTAATTTATTATCAACTTTTTGCCCTAGAACATCACCTACAGCATAATCACTAGCATCACACATAATTTCAAAAGGTAAATTCCAATCAGGTGGCTGAACAATAGGTGCAGAGATTAATGCTTTCTTAAGTATTTCAAATGCTTCTACACAATCATCATCAATAACAAATGGTATATATTTTTGTAATAAATTGTTCAGAGGCTGAGACATTTTGGAGAAGTCCTTAATGAACCTCCTATAAAACCCGGCATGGCCAAGGAAACTTCTTATACCTTTGATGTCCTTGGGACATGGCATATTTTCAATAGCATCACCTTGGCTTTATCAACTTCAATACCTCTTTCAGAAACTTTATGCCCCAAGACAATACCTTCATTAACCATAAAGTGGCACTTTTCCTAATTCATGACAAGATTAGTTTCTTCACATCTCTGCAAAACTCGATCAAGGTTGCTTAAGCAATCATCAAAAGAGGATCCATAGAAGGAAAAATCGTCCATGAAAACCTCACAAATCTTTTCACAAAAGTCAGAGAATATAGCCATCATGCATCTTTGAAAGGTAGCAGGTGCATTACATAAACCAAAAGGCATACGTCTATAAGAAAAAGTACCAAAAGGGCAAGTAAAAGTAGTCTTTGATTGATCATTGGCTAACACCGGGATTTGAGAGAAACCAGAATAACCATCTATAAAGCAAAAATGAGTATGTTTGGATAATCTTTCTAGCATTTGATCGATAAAAGGTAAGGGGTAATGATCTTTTTTAGTAGCTTTATTTAATTTTTGGAAATCAATTACCATCCTATAACCTGTAATAATTCTTTGTGGGATCAACTCATCTTTATCATTAGGATCGACAGTAATACCTCCCTTCTTAGGGACACAATGGATAGGACTTACCCACTGACTATCAGCAACGGGATAAATTATACCTGCCTCCAGAAGCTTTAGTATTTCTTTTCTTACCACTTCTTTCATCTTAGGATTTAACCGTCGTTGGTGATCATCAAGAGTATATCAAATAGCAGCACGGTGCTTATTCAGAGTTTTCAATAATTTCTTTTCTTCATGCTCTGAAAGGTTAGCACTAATAATAACAGGATATATCTATTTTAGTATTTCCTTTCTTACCACTTCCTTCGTCTTAGGATTCAGCCTTTGTTGATGATCACGAACTAGTTTGGCATCTTCCTCCAAATTTATTTTGTGTTAACACAGAGTGGCACTAATACCCTTAAGATCATCAAGAGTATATCCAATAGCAACACGATGCTTCTTTAGAGTTTTAAATAATCTCGCTTCTTCATGCTCTGAAAGGTTAGCACTAATAATAACAGGATATATCTTTTTCTCATCAAGATAAGCATATTTAAGAGTATCAGGTAACGGTTTAAGCTCAAACACGGGATCACCCTTGGATGGAGGAGGATCCCATAGGATTTCAACAGGCAAATTGTGTTTCAGGATGGGTTCCTGTTTAAAGAATACTTCGTCTATTTCCCTTCTTTCATTCATAAACGTATCATTTTCATGGTCTAGCAAATATTGTTCTAAAGGATCACTAGGAGGTATGGCAATAGAAGCAAGACCAATAATTTCATCATTACCAGGCAATTCCTCTTCACGGTGTTGTCTACGAAATTTAGGGAAATTAAATTCATGAGACATATCACCTAAACCAATAGTGACAACATCCTTTTTGCAATCTATCTTAGCATTAACAGTGTTCAAGAAGGATCTACCAAATATAATGGGACAAAAGCTATCTTGTGGGGAACCAAGAACAAGAAAATCAGCAGGATATTCAGCTTTCCCACACAAGACTTCAACGTCTCTAACAATTCCAATTGGTGAAATAGTATCTCTATTGGCAAGCTTAATTGTGACATCAATATCTTCTATCTCAGCGGGTGCAATGTCATGCATAATTTCTTTGTATAAGTCATGAGGTATAGCACTAGCAATGGCACCCATATGGCCATATCACATAAGCCATGATAACAATGATCTCCTATTTAACAGAAATAACAGGCATGCCTGCCAAACATCTAGGTTAATGTTTAGCACAAGGTTTACCAATTCTAGCAGTCTCATCACGGAAATGAATAACATGCCCATCAATATTATCAGACAAGAGATCCTTAACAATAGCAATATTAGGTTCAACTTTAATTTGCTCAGGAGGTGTATAAGTTCTAATATTGCTTTTACGAACCACAATTGAAGCTTTAGCATGATCCTTTATCCTAACAGGGAAAGGTGGTTTCTTAACATAAGAAGTAGGAACAATAGGATCATTATAAGTGATGGTCTTTTCTTCAACTTTAATAGGTGCAGCTACTTTTACTTCTATGGGAGGATGATATTTAAACCACTTCTCCCTAGGGAGATCAACATGAGTAGCAAAGGATTCACAGAAAGAAGCTACTATTTCAGAGTCAAGTGTATATTTAGTGCTAAATTTACGAAAAACATCGGTATCCATAAAAGATTTAACATAATCAAACTTAGGTGTCATACCTGACTCCTTACCTTCGTCGAGGTCCCAATCTTCAGAGTTGCGTTTAATTCTTTCCAATAAATCCCATTTGAATTCAATAGTGTTCGTCATAAAAGAGCCAACACAAGAAGTATCGAGCATGGTGCAATTGTTATCAGAAAGCCGAGCATATAAATTTTGAATAATCATTTCTCTTGAGATCTCATGATCGGGGCATAAATATAACATTCATTTAAGCCTCCCCCAATCTTGAGCGATGCTTTCTCCTTCGCGAGGCCAGAAATTATATATATAATTGCGATCACTTTGAACAAGATGCATAGGATAAAACTTCTGATGAAATTCCAATTTCAATCTTTTGTAGTTCCATGACCCCGTATCATCACATAGCCTATACCATGTCAATGCATCTTCCTTCAAAGATAAAGGGAAGACCTTATTCTTAATAACATCTCCGGATACGCCTGCAAGCTTAAATAATCCACAAACTTCATCCACATATATTAGGTGCTCATCAGGATGCACAGTTCTGTTTCCTGCAAAAGTATTAGCTAGCAGTTTTTCTATCATACCCGAAGGAATTTCAAAGCAGACATTTTCATTTTCAGTAGGTTGAGGAGCAACTCTTTGCTCTACTGGTCGGCGTGAAGATACCCCGAACAAGCCCTCAGAGGATTACTTTCCATAGTAACAAGTGATAGTAAATTTCAGCACACTATATAAATTTTTCCTTACCAAATTCCACCTACCAAAGGCACTTCTCTCCCCGGCAACGGCGCCAGAAAAGAGTCTTGATGACCCACAAGTATAGGGGATCTATCGTAGTCCTTTCGATAAGTAAGAGTGTTGAACCCAACGAGGAGTAAAAGGAAATGATAAGCGGTTTTCAGCAAGGTATTCTCTGCAAGCACTGAAATAATAGGTAACAGATAGTTTTGTGATAGGATAATTTGTAACAAGTAAAAAGTAACAAAAGTAAATAAAGTGCAGCAAGGTGGCCCAATCCTTTTTGTAGCAAAGGACAAGCCTGGACAAACTCTTATATGATGTAAAGCACTCCCGAGGACACATGGGAATATCGTCTAGCTAGTTTTCATCACGTTCATATGATTTGCGTTCGGTACTTTGATAATTTGGTATGTGGGTGGACCGGTGCTTGGGTGCCTCCCTTACTTGGACAAGCATCCCACTTATGATTAACCTCTATTGCAAGCATCCGCAACTACAACAAAAGTATTAAGGTAAACCTAACCATAGCATGAAACATAGGGATCCAAATCAGCCCCTTACGAAGCAACGCAATAACTAGGGTTTAAGCTTCTATCACTCTAGCAACCCATCATCTACTTATTACTTCCCAATGCCTTCCTATAGGCCCAAATAATGTTGAAGTGTCCTGCAGTCGACATTCACACAACACCACTAGAGGAGAGACAACATACATCTCATCAAAGTATCGAACAAATACCAAATTCACATGACTACTAATAGCAATACTTCTCCCATGTCCTCAGGAACAAATGTAACTACTCACAAAGCATATTCATGTTCATAATCAAAGGGGTATTAATATGCATATAGGATCTGAACATATGATCTTCCACCAAATAAACCAACTAGCATCAACTACAAAGAGTAATTAACACTACTAGCAACCCACAGGAACCAATCCCGGGCTTAGAGACAAGATTCGGATACAAGAGATGAACTAAGGTTTTGAGAAGAGATGGTGCTGGTGAAGATGTTGATGGAGATTGCCCTCTCCCGATGAGAGGAGCACTGGTGGTGACAATGGCGATGATTTCCCCCTCCCCGAGGGAAGTTTCCCCAGCAGAACAGCTCCGCGAGAGCCCTAGATTGGTTCCGCCAAGGTTCCGCCTCGTGGCGGCGGAGTCTCGTCCGGAAAGATGGCTTATGATTTTTTTCCTCATCGAAAGACTCCATATAGCAGAAGATGGCCATCGGAGGGCCACTAGGGGGCCCACGAAATAGGCTGGCGCGCTCAAGGGTGTAGGGCGCGCCCCCAACCTCGTGGGCAAGGTGTGGCCCCCTGGTGAACTTCTTGCGCTCAGTATTTTTTATATATTCTGAAAACGTCTTCCGTGAAGTTTCATGACTTTTGGAGCTGTGCAGAATAGGTCTATAATATTTGCTCCTTTTCCAGCCCAAAATCCCAGCTTCCGGCATTCTCCCTCTTTATGTAAACCTTGTAAAATAAGAGAATAGGCATAAGTATTGTGACATAATGTGTAATAACAGCCCATAATACAATAAATATCGATATAAAAGCATGATGCAAAATGGACGTATCAGACGCCGTCTTGGGCTCCATGGTGACCTCCGTCTTGCCGTCCTTCTGGTCTTGGTCTCGTTGCACAAATATGGAAACCTTTGCTTGATGCCTCGGTACTCTGCACCTGCGCTTGCCCCCTTAGCACCAAAGAGGAAACAAGGATGCTACGCACGCTGGCGCCTGCCTGGCGCCCGCCTGGTCTCGATCGTCATGGCTTACGTCCCGAGAACCTCGCGAGGTTTGCCTGGCCTTGAACTCTCCGCCCCTCGCGAGCCTGCCTGGCAAGGCCGCTCCTGAGGAGGTCTTGCGTCGTCTGCCTGGCGAGGCTTGGCCCCTCGCGAGGGTTTTGATTGCCTTGTTGATGAAGATGGGCCGTACAGGCCTGCTAGCAAAGCCATGTCGTGGGTTGTAGGAAGGCAAGTCTAGGGACCACCGTTCCCAGAATGCCGACAGTAGCCCCCGGGCCCAAGGCGCGCTTGGGCTTGGCTTCGAGGCAAAGCCGGGTCAAGTGCGGAGCACCGCAGGCTGCCCTCGGTCGACGTGTGGCAGTTGATTGGATGTGGGTGTCTCCTCTTTCCCATGCTGCCTCGGCAACTGCCCAACTGTCAAAAGGCTGGCGTAGACAGCGTTCTCCTTCACTGTTTCCCTTCACCTTGCTCAGATCCCCTTTCTTGCTCCCCGCTTCCGAAATCTTCAGATCTTCTCCCATCCTTTCCTGTATGAGCGACCAATGGTGCCCCGGAGGGTCAAGCCCGCCTCGTCACCGGCTTGATACGAGCCGGATTTCAATGCGCCCATTGTCTCGGGGAAGAGCCTCGCCGCCACACGCTTGCTGACGACGGGGGAAAGCAACGAGAAGGGGAAGACTGGACTCCGGCCCGGCTCCAACGTGCCTGAGCCCGAGGGAAGCGCCTTCTACCCCTTCTTCATGAGCAGCATCACCGCCGGGCTTGTTCCCCCCTTCTCTGACTTCTTTTATGAGGTCCTTGATCACTTCGGACTACAAGCGCTGCATCTCCATCCGAACTCCATCCTTCTCTTGTCCATCTTCGCTTACTATTGTGAGGCGTATCTGGGCGTGATGCCATCCGTGGCTCTGCTGCGCCAGTTCTTCTTCCTCCGTGCCAGCAAGGGCCATATCTCCGGGCGCGCCAATTTCATCACGGTTGGCAAGGCCAACTCAATCTCAAACACCGGGAAGAAGGCTGACAACCTCAGGGCCAAATGGGTCATGATGAGTGCCAAGTGTGTCCACCCGCGCTTGGCTCTACCGACGGAGAGGCCCCAAGCCGACAAGGCATGGTCCTGCACAAAGCTCACCGTCGAGCGGGCGACGTTGGTGCTGGAGCAGATGAAGTCCGACCTAAAGCACGGCAACGCGAAGGTGGCGAGGATTACAGGGGCCATGCTCCTGAGGGAGTTCCTGGCGCTGCGCGTGGCCCCGCTTCAAGCCTGCTCGCGCCCCTTGTGGGAACTTGGGGATGAAGAGGACAAGGTTCGCTTGAGCTCGGAGGCCTTGTCCGGCGAGGAGCTGACATCAGCTCTCTGCCTCCTGGTTGGGGACGATCAGGAGTATCCCCCGGATGTCTTTACTCCCTTGTTCCGCCACAAGGACGGGGCGCTGATCATGGACTCCAAGCCGACCTTTGACGGGCGTGGGATGGTGCCGCCGGTTTTCACTGGGGCCCCTGCGGCGCCGACGCTGGTGGAGCTGCCTTCTGATGAATCCCATGAGGAAGAAGAGGAGGAGGAAGACTCGGAGGTGACCCTCGAAGGGATGGGGGAGACCTCTCCCCTGAGTAAGACTGACATCCTCCATGCCTTTCCCGACGATGACGAGGCCGACGCTCCCCAGGAGAAAGACGAACTGGCCGTGATCCCGACAAGGAGCAGTTTGGTGCTGATCTCTCGAGATTCCGCTGCTGCTCCAGCTCCATCTGGCTCAACCGCTACTCCTGCTTCAACTTCTGGGGCTGGTGCGCCCGCGCCTCGTGTCGCGAGGCTTTCTGGCTTCAGGCTCACCAAGAAGAAGGTGGACTACATTTCTGTGGACCAGTAAGTGCCCTGCCTCGCCTTGTTCCTGCTGTTGATGCTCGTTTCCAACTCTCTTTCCTTGCTGTGCAACCAGGCCGTCGTCTATGGTGAAGAGGAGAAGGGAGAGCGAGGTGGTGCCGCTTGAGTCCGTGTCACCTCCTGCGACCGCGCCCTTCTCCATGAGCAAAGGTGGGGATGGTGCTCATGCTTCTCCAGCCCGGTCGTCCTCGCGAGGCCCGATGGAGCATCCTCGAGAAGAGTCAGTCCCCGAAGCGCCGCTGGCTCAGGAGGTGCCGGTGCCTGGCACAGCTGATGAGGTTCCGAAGGCTCAGGAGCCCTTTATCTCCCAGGCTCTAGTGACAACGTCGCCCCCTTCTCCTGCTGCGCCCCTGGCCCTAGGTTCTTCTGCTTCCTATGCCGTCTTGGAGCTCACCCTTTCAGAGATGGCCCAGCTATGGGAAGTTCTCTAGGGCACGGACCCGCGCCTGGTGACCAGGCGCCTGGAGCTGGCCTCTGGCTGGCTTCAATCCGACTCGGCGGTTCGAGCGTCACTGAACCAGGCCACGGGGACCTTCGAGAAGGAGATGCAGGCCACCGCCAAAGCTGCGGCCGATCGCGAGGCGGCATTGAAGGCCACCCACGGCTATTGCTGAGAGTTGGAGGACGAGCTGAAGGGCCTGCGCGACCAGCATGCGAAAGAAGCACGTGGCCGCCAGGCGAAGGAGGAGGAGATGAAAGCCCAGGATGACGCCATCAAGGACCACAACGCCAAGCTGGGAGAGCTGGCGAAGGCACGGGCAGCGGAGCGCAGCCGGCTGGAGGATTTGGAGCGGAAGGCGAAGGTGAAGGAGGCCGACCTTGACGCCAAGGTGAAGGTCATGGCTGAAGACCACGTGGCCTTCTCACACCTTGAGGAGAGGTCCCGCATGGCACTGAAGACACTGTACGAGAAGGGCTTGGAGAGGCCGCTGACCACCGACAAGGATAGCCTTGCTCAACTGCTTCCCTTCTTGGTGAAGGCGCTCGAGGAAGTCGTGGAGGGCATCGGTCCAATGGCGGATGTAGAGGCTCGCGTCCTTTCCTCAGCCGCGCTAATGCGGGTCTTCAGCCACCTGCACCTTCGTGACCCCAGCGCTCGTCGTGATGAGCTGTTGAAGCATGTAGCTGATGAACACTGTGAGGTAGCCGCTGCAGCCATGAAGGGTCGAGTGAAGGCCCTGCTGAAGAAGTTCGACGCCTTTGCCCCCGCGCCCTCGACCGGTGATGCAGGTGAAGGCGATGCTACCTAGGAGGGGGCACCTTTTGTAGGTGTCGGCGGTGTCCAGAGGTGACTTGCGGCTGCTTTTCCGCTTTATTCCTGCAACATGCACCATGCCTTGTGGAGGCGTTAAACTCGCGTTTGATATTGTGAGAAAAATATGTCTTGTAATATTTGCTTTGAGATTTTGCGATCTTCTTCCTATTTGCTTTGTGTTCTGCATCAGCAGAGCCCGGCCCCGCGCGTACCTCAACCGTCGTTGGGCCGACCAGAAACTAGGACAGACCAAGGAGTGAGGGGCTACGTGACCAGTTAGGCTCTTGAGTCGCGATGCTCAGGAGTCCCCCTTGACGTGCAAACAACCTATAAGAAGGATACGCAAGGATAGGTTAATGTTCTACGTCGGCAGAGCCCGGCCCTGCGCATACCTCAACCACCATTGGGCCGACCAGAGACTAGGACGGACCAAGGAGTGAGGGGCTACGTGACCAGTTAGGCTCCTGAGTCGCGATGCTCAGGAGTCCCCTTGACGTGCAAACATTCTCCATACCTTTGCCCTTTCCGAGGCTCGGCTCAGGAGGGGCATGCAACGACCAGGTCCGGGGGACGTAGTTGGCTGGCATACGCTTTGGCGTGACCCAAGCGCAGCCCCCATGCCCAGCCCCCTCGAGCGGCTCTCCCAAGGGGAGGCATTGCGGAGAGGCCGGACATTGAGCTCTAGGGCTCCCTGAGGTTGGTACATCCGTGGGGCCGCCCTCAGTTGTTTAACACCAGCATGGAGCGTAGTGCTTCCGCTTGTGCACGGGCATAGCTGCTCCTCGGCAGTGTCGACGGAGGGGGACTCCCTACTGTGGAGAACCCCCGGGGCGTGTACAGCCCCGCCTTGACATGTGGCTTGCACGGCAGGGCTAGATGAGGTGTATCTAGGCACTCGTGAGCTAGCGCAGGACTCATGAGGCCCTACCTCAAGGCGGGTTGCGCCTGGTCTTGATTCTTGTTCGCTGTCTTGGTCCTGTGAGGTGGTAAGGCAACCTGCGCCGAACGAATCTCCTGAGGTCATCGCGTGAAAAATCTAAGCACCAATGGCCCCAGGAGGTGACATGAACGGGGCCAGCCCGCCAGACAGAGCTCAGTCGTTGGATTTATCGACGCTGCAGGGACGGGCCCGAGCATAGACGCCGTGCTTAACTTACTCATGCGAAGGGTCCTGAAGAAAGACGGCCGGCGCGCGGCTCCCATGGTGGGTGACAATCAAGCAAGTGATAGTCATAGATAGATTAAGCATGGAAAACAACCTAGCTCGGGTAAATGTAGGGAAGATGCATGCCACTGGGTCCGGCCTGAGCGGCTTGGGGATGCTGCAGCCCGAGGGGCGCCCCCGGCAAGGTAAGCTAAAGACATAAACAAGGAAAGATACATGCCACAGGGACGGACCCACGCGGCCTCTGAATGATGCAGCCCTGGGGGCGCTCCCAACTGAATGAACTTGGAAAATGTCACCTAGTTCTGTTGATGAAGGAGGGTTGGGGCAGCTGAAGGCGTGCGGCAAAGGGGCTGCTCCTCATGAGCCACCGGGGCCCTGAGCCTCTGGAGGCTCTGGGGGTCCAGGGGTTCCTTGAGGACCGTCTTCATCTCCGTCAGCATGACGTGGTGTCTAGCCTCCTGAGCCGCCAGGATGCTCCGCAGGTTGCATTGATAGGTGGTCTCCACACTCGATAGGATAAAAGGCATGCGAACGTAGCTGTGAGGTGGGCCCTCGCAGTGTCCCACGTGTGAAGGCCAGAGAAGCTCCTGAGAGGCGGCCCTGTTGAGCCCTGGGACATCGATGCTGACGCGTAGTCCGACATCCTCGCCTAGATGGGGAGCTGCGCCTGGTGAGCAGCGGCGCCGCGCATGGCCCTTGCGTCTTGCAGTTCCTAAGTGGTCTTGGTGATGAACTCCTGAATGGTGGGCACTCCTTGCCCTGTGTTCTCCTGGGGGAAACATGTCGCGAAGCACGCCCCCAAGTGGTGCCCAAGCGCCTCCTTCGTGATGCCGGAAAAGTCTAAGGCCCTCTAGAAGAGAGCCCCCGAGCCCTGTCCGAGAGGGGTGCTGGGCGCGCTTTCCTATGCGATGGAGGGAGGCGCCCCACGCGCGGGCACCGATCCCGACAAGGCACCGCTTGCCTAAGGCCCTGCGTGTTGCAGCTTCTTCTTCTTCTTCTTGGGGGTGGCCCCAGGAGGGCGCTCGCCCTAGCTATCAGGGTCGTCGATTGCTGTAGCTTGGAAGGCACGCTCGAGGGAGCACACCATGTCTCTTTCCTCGCACGGGACTGTGATGATTCCGCTGCTTCCTGGCATCTTGAGGACATTGTAGCCGTGATGGGTCACCGCCATGAACTTGGCCTGGGATGGATACCCGTGGATGGCGTTGTATGACAGGTGGTTCTAGGCGACGTCAAAGTCAATGAGTTTGGTGCGGTAGTTGTTGCGTTCTCCGAAGGTAACGGGGAGGCGGACCTACCCGATCGGGGTAGTAGAGCCGTCGGTCACTCCTGAGAAAGGCTTGGCAGGCTGAAGTTGGTCATATGGCACTTGGAGGTTGTCGAACGTGTCAACAGACAGGACGTTAAGCCCTGCACCGCCGTCGATGAGGGTCTTGGTAACTTGCACGTTGTTGATGACTGGTGAACAAAGCATTGGGAGGACGCCTGCAGTAGCCGCGCACTTGAGCTGATCTGCTGAACTGAACGTGATGGGGCACCTAGACCATCTGAGCGGGTGTGTGGCCTCAAGCTTGGGGAGGACTGCATTCACTTCGCGAGCAAACTGTTTGAAGATACTGTGCAAGGTTGGGGCTTGAGCTCCACCCAAGATGCAGACGATAGCACGCGGCTCCTGGAAGCCCCCAGCTCCCTCGTCTTGATGGTGGTCGTCATTCCTTCTGGGTGGTGGCGGTAGTGGAGGAAGGCCAGCGTTGCCCTGAGGATGATCCTCACGAAGCTGGTCCCTCCAGGCACCATCGCGCGGCTGATCTTGCCAGCGGTCCTCACGAGGCCGATCACGTCACTCCTAGCGCGGGCCATGGTCGTCCCAGCGTCCGCTGCCATGTCCTCCTCCTCGGCCGTAGCCCCGATCGCTGCGCTCGAGGCGTCAACCGAAGCGTCCTTCTCGAATGGCTCTGAGCTCTTGGCAGTCACTGGTGTTGTGGGTATGCAGGTTGTGGAAGGCGCAGAACGGTCGGCTGCTCTTGGATGACTCGGGCTGGTCTCTACCGCGCTTGGTGTCCGGTTCTGCCGCGAGCACGGAAACTCCCTTGTGCTTCACGTCCTTGGCCTTGGTCTTCTTCTCCTCTGGGTCCGCAGCAGGGAGCTCGAGGAGGGAGAGGCGCCCCTCCTCAGCTCTTGCACACTTGGTCGCGATGTTGAACAACTCCAAGGTCGTGCACAACTCCTCATGGATGGTGAGCTCCTCCTTCATCTTAGCGTCGCGGACGCCATCGGAGAACACCGAGATGATGGCCTCGTCGGTCACCTTGGGGATTTTGATTCACGCGCTGTTGAAGCGCTGGATGTACTTCTACAGGGTCTCTCCTGGTTGTTGCCTGATGCCGCTCAGGTCACCTGCGACCGGGGGGCGGTCGCGAGTGCCCTAGAACTTGGCGATGAAGCGGTTGCGCATCTCGTCCCAGGAGGAAATCGAGCCTGGAGGCAGGTTCAGGAGCCAGGAGCGGGGGCCATCCTTGAGAGCCATGGGAAACCAGTTCGCCATGACTTTATCGTCGCCGTTGGCCGCCTCGCTGCTCAGCTCGTAGAGTTGCAGGAACTCCGCGGGGTCAGGGATGCCATCATAGCGAGGAGGTATATCTGGCTTGAACTTGCTCGGCCAGGCGACGCTATGCAGCTCGGGGGTGAAGGCGCGGCAGCCGACTGTGGTCACCGGGGCCTGCCTTGGAGGTGGATCTTGGTCTTGGCGCCCACGCTCCGCTACGGCAAGCGACGCGGGGCCTTGCCACAACAAACGATCCTGGCGCCGCGGTGCGAGGAGTGGCAGAGCGTTCACTTGCGGTCGAGGGACTTCTTGACAGCTTCTTTCTTCACGCGCGGGCGCCGGACGCGGTGGGTCAAGCCGTGGAGCCGAGTGCCTTGGCACTAGGGCATCGTCTTGGTGCGGAGGTGGCGGAGGTGCTTCGTGAGCTGCGTCACCCATGGGTGGCGGAGGGCGAGGCAGGGAGTGGGACGGCGCAGGGGAGCCCCCTGCGGCACGGAGAAGCTCAGTGATGCGGTCAAGCCAGTCCTCATAGAGGTCGTCGACTGGGCAGTAGCATAGGAGCTCGTGCACCATGAGGAGCGCGGCCCATGCATCTGCGGGAATGCGACGAGCGTGGGACGACGAACCAGCGGGAGTTGACGATGGAGTGACAGTGTGGCCGTCCTGTCGCAGCGAGGGGTGCAGCGAGGACACTTGCTCCTCGTTCCCCGCCAGGCCGATGGCGGCGTTGGCAGCAGGCGACGGAGAGCGACGGGGTGCCCCACCGATAGGGGCCGTCTGAGAAACCTGGGTGGCGAGGGCAGCCCGGCGCTCAGTGCGGGCGCTATGTGCGTCTGACATGGAGACGATGAAGCGACGTGACGCGGAGCGACGGAAGGGAAGCTTCGGCACACCCCTACCTGGCACGCCAAATGTCGGATCACGGGTTCGGGAAAACCCCTCAAGGTTCGAACACTAGGGTGCGCGCAAAGATGTCCCCCCAACCGATCCATGTCCTAACTTAGCTAAGAACTTATGAACTAACTCGACGAGCTCGCAACATAGAGGATACAACATTTATACTGGTTCGGGCCACCGTTGTGGTGTAATACCCTACTCTAGTGTGGTGGTGGTGGATTGCCTCTAGGGCTGATGATGAACAGTACAAGGGGAAAATGCCTCCTGAGGTTGAGGTGTTCTTGTGCTTGGTGAATGCTACGTCTTGAGCTTGCGTTGGTTTTCCCCGAAGAGGAAGGGATGATGCAGCAGAGTAGAGTAAGTATTTCCCTCAGTTTTTGAGAACCAAGGTATCAATCGAGTAGGAGCCCACACTCAAGTCCCTCGTACCTGCACAAAGCGATAGCTACTCGCAACCAATGCGATTAGGGATTGTCAAGCCCTTCACGGTCACTTACGAGAGTGAGATCTGATAGATAGAATATTTTTGGTATTTTTGATATGAAGATGCAAAGTAAAAAGTAAAAGCAAAGCAAATAGCAAAACAATATAAAAGTGATGGAGATTGATATGATGAGAATAGACCCTGGGGCCATAGGTTTCACTAATGGCTTCTCTCAAGAGCATAAGTATTCTACGGTGAGTGAACAAATTACTATTGAGCAATTGATAGAATTTTGCATAATTATGACAATATCTAGGCATGATCATGTATATAGGCATCACGTCCGTGACAAGTATATCGAAATGATTCTACATCTACTACTATTACTCCACTCATCGACGGTTATCCAACATGCCTCTAGAGTATTAAGTTAAAAACAGAGTAACGCCTTAAGCAAGATGACATGATGTAGAGAGATAAATTCATGCAATATGAAATAAACCCCATCTTGTTATCCTTAATGGCAATGATACAATACGTGCCTTGCTGCCCCTTCTGTCACTGGGTAAGGACACCGCAAGATCGAACCCAAAGCTAAGCACTTCTCCCATGGCAAGAACAACCAATCTAGTTGGCCAAACCAAACGGATAACTCGAAGAGACTTGCAAAGATAACCAATCATGCATAAAAGAATTCAGAGAAGATTCAAATATTATTCATAGATAGACTTGATCATAAACCCACAATTCATCGTTCTCAACAAACACACCGCAAAAAGAAGATTACATCGAATAGATCTCCACAAGAGAGGGGGAGAACTTTGTATTGAGATTCAAAGAGAGACAAGAAGCCATCTAGCTACTAACTATGGACCCGAAGGTCTGAGGTAAACTACTCACACTTCATCAGAGGGCTAGGATGATGTAGAAGCCCTCCGTGATGACGACCCTCTTCCGGTGGAGCTCCGGAACAGGCCCCAAGATGGGATCTTGTGGATACAGAAAGTTGCAGCGGTGGAATTAGGTTTTTGGCTCCTGTTCTGATCGTTTGGGGGTACGTGTGTATATATAGGAGGAAGGAGTACGTCGGTGGAGCACCGAGGGGCCCACGAGGCAGGGGCATGCCCAAGGGGGGCATGCGCATGCCCTAGGGGGGCATGCCCCCACCCTCGTGACCACCTCTTTGATCCCTTGCAGTAGGGTCCAAGTCTCCTGGATCACGTTCGGTGAGAAAATCACGTTTCCGAAGATTTTATTCCGTTTGGACTCTGTTTGATATTCTGTTTATCCGAAACACTGAAATAGGAAAAAAACAGCAATTCTGGGCTGGGCCTCCGGTTAATAGGTTAGTCCCAAAAATAATATAAAAGTGGAAAATAAAGCCCAATATAGTCCAAAACAGTAGATAATATAGCATGGAGCAATCAAAAATTATAGATACGTTGGAGACGTATCAGCCATCCCCAAGCTTAATTCCTGCTCATCCTCGAGTAGGCAAATGGTAAAAAGTGAATTTTTGATGCGGAGTGCTACTTGGCATAATTTCAATGCAAATCTTCTTAATTGTGGTATGAATATTCAGATTAGAAAGACTGAAGACAAAAGTTTATATTGACATAGAAAATAATAATACTTCAAGCATACTAACAAAGCAATTATGTCTTCTTAAAAATAACATGGCCAAAGAAACTTATCCCTACAAAATCATATAGTCTGGCTATGCTCCATCGTATTTAAATCATGCACAACCTCGATGACAAGCCAAGTAATTGTTTCATACTCTAACTTTTTCAAAACTTTTTCAATCTTCACGCAATACATGAGCGTGAGCCATGGATATAACACTATAGGTGGAATAGAATGGTGGTTGTGGAGAAGACAAAAAGGAGAAGATAGTCTCACATTGACTAGGCGTATCAACGGGCTATGGAGATGCCCATCAATAGATATCAATGTGAGTGAGTAGGGATTGCCATGCAACGGATGCACTAGAGCTATAAATGTATGAAAGCTCAACAAAAGAAACTAGTGGGTGTGCATCCAACTTGCTTGCTCACGAAGACCTAGGGCAATTTGAGGAAGCCCATCATTGGAATATACAGGCCAAGTGACAACATATGAGACTCTCTATATGAAGAACATGGTGCTACTTTGAAGCACAACATATGAGACTTGCTATATCATGGTGCTACTTTGAAGCACAAGTGTGGAAAAAAGGATAGTAGAATTGCCCTTTTTTTGGGGCCTTCTTTTTTTTCTTTGGCCTTTCTTTTTTTTGGGACAATGCTCTATTGAATGATGATAATCACACTTCTATTTATTTACAACTCAATGATTACAACTTGATACTAAAACAAAGTATGACTCTATATGAATCCCTCCGGCGGTGTACCGAGATATGAAATGAATCACAAGTGACAAGTATGAAAGAATTATGAACGGTGGCTTTGCCACAAATACTATGTCAACTACATGATCATGCTAAGCAATATGACAATGCTGGATGTGTCATGATGAACTAGATGGTGGAAAGTTGCATGGCAATATATCTCGGAATGGCTATGGAAATGCCATAATAGGTAGGTATGGTGGCTGTTTTGAGGAAGGTATATGGTAGGTGTATGGTACCGGCGAAAGTTGCGCGGTATTAGAGAGGCTAGCAAGGGTGAAAGGGTGGGAGTGCGTATAATCCACGGACTCAACATTAGTCATAAAGAACTCACATACTTATTGAAAAAATCTATTAGTTATCGAAACAAAGTACTACGTGCATGCTCCTAGGGAGATAGATTGGTAGGAAAAGACCATCGCTTGTTCCCGACCGTGACTCATAAGGAAGATAATCAATAAATAAATCATGCTCCGACTTCATCACATAACAGTTCACCATACGTGCATGCTACGGGAATCACAAACTTCAACACAAGTATTCTTTAAATTCACAACTACTCAACTAGCATGACTTTAATATTATCACCTCCATATCTCAAAACAATTATCATGCTTCAATCTTTTCTTAGTATTCAATACACTCAAAAGAAAGTTTCACAAATCTTGAATACCAAGCATATTATTATTAAGAAAATTACCATGCTATTAGGAGACTCTTAAATTAATTTAAGTGAAGCATGAGAGATCAATAGTTTCTTTAAAACGAATCCACCACCGCGCTCTAAAAGATCTAAGTGAAGCACATAGAGAAAAATTATCTAGCTCAAAAGGATATAAGTGAAGCACACAGAGCAAAATTATCTAGCTCAAAAGATATAAGTGAAGCACATAGAGAAAAATTATCTAGCTCAAAAGATATAAGTGAAGCATATAGAGCAAAATTATCTAGCTCAAAGGATATAAGTGAAACACATAGAGTATTCTATCAGATTTTAATTCATGTATGGCTCTCTCAAAAGGTGTGTACAGAAAGGATGATTGTGGCATACTAACAAACAAAGAAACAAATAATACAAGACGCTCCAAGCAAAACACATATCATGTTGGTGAATAAAAATATAGCTCCAAGTAAATTACCGATGGAATTGGACGAAAGAGGGGATGCCTTCCGGGGCATCCCCAAGCTTTGACTTTTTAGTGTACTTGGGTTATCTTGGGGGTGCCATGGGCATCCCCAAGCTTAGGCTCTTTCCACTCCTTGTTCCATGATCCATCAAAAGAATTCACCCAAAACTTGAAAACTTCACAACACAAAACTCAAAATAGAAAACTCATGAGCTCCGTTAGCGAAAGAAAACAAAAGACCACTTCAAGGTACTGTAGTGAACTCATTCTTTATTTATATTTGTGTTAAACCTACTGTATTCTAACTTCTCTATGGATTATAAACTATTTTACTAGCCATAGATTTATAAAAATAAGCAAACAACACACGAAAAACAGAATCTGTCAAAAACAGAACAGTCTGTAGTAATCTGTAGCTAGCGCAAGATCTGGAACCCCAAAAATTCTAAAATAAATTGCTGGACGTGAGGAATTTATCTATTAATCATCTTAAAAAAGAATTAACTAAATATCACTCTTCAAATAAAAATTACAGCAGTTCTCGTGAGCGCTAAGGTTTCTGTTTTTTACAGCAAGTTCAACAAGACTTTCCCCAAGTCTTCCCAACGGTTCTACTTGGCACACACACTAATTAAACACAAAAAACACAACTAAAACAGAGGCTAAATAATTTATTTATTAAATAACAGGAAGGATAAATATTGGGTTGTCCCCTAACAAGCGCTTTTCTTTAAATCCTTAAAGCTAGGCATTGATAATTTTAATGATGCTCACATGAAAAACAAGAATTGAAGCACAAAGAGAGCATCATAGAGCATGTGACAAACACATCTAAGTATAACATAATTCCTATGCATAGGCATCTTATAGGCAAACAAATTACCAAGGCAAGCAAAAACTAGCGTATGCAAGGAAGCGGAAAGAAACAATAGCAATTTCAACATAACGAGAGGTAATTTAGTAACATGAAAATTTCTACCACGATATTTTCCTCTCTCATAATAATTGCATGAAGGATCATAAGAAAATTCAACAAAATAGCTATCACACAAAATATTTTCAACACGATCCATATGCATGCAAAGTTGTCACTCTTCCAAAATAGTGGAATTAACATTAACTAAAGTCATGACCTTTCCAAACCCACTTTTATCAAAACTTTCATAAGATTGAACATTCTCCAAATATGTGGGATCTAAAGTTGCCACTCTTCCCTACCCACTTTCAATAATATTTCAAACACTATTATCAATCTCATATCCATCATGGGGTTTAAATAAATTTTCAAGATCAAAAGAAGAATCACCCCAATCATGAGCATTGCAACAAGTAGAGGACATAACAAAACTAGCATCCCCAAGCTTAGGGTTTTGCATATTATTAGCACAATTGTAATTAATAGAATTTATAATAACATCATTGCAATCATGCTTTTTATTCAAAGATCTATCGTGAATCACTTCATAACATACCTCATCGCATTTTTCAGATTCACGAATTTCAAGCAAAACTTCATTAAGATAATCTAGTGCACTAAACTCACTAGCAATTGGTTCATCATAATTGGATCTCTTAGAAAGATTAGCAAGTGGATGAGGATCCATAGATCTTAGGTTCTCTGTTTAGTAATAAATAAACAACTATTCCAACCATACGAGCAAACAAAAAGGCAAGCAGGCAAAAGATGCAAATAGAGAGGGAGGATAGAGAGAGAGGGCGAATAAAACGGCAAGGGTGAAGTGGGGGAGAGTACAATGAGAGGCAAATGGCAAATAATGTAATGCAAGAGATAGGGATTGCGATGGGTACTTGGTATGTTGACTTTTTATATAGACTCCCCGGCAACGGCGCCAGAAATCCTTCTTGCTACGTCTTGAGCTTGCGTTAGTTTTCCCCGAAGAGGAAGGGATGATGCAGCAGAGTAGCGTAAGTATTTCCCTCAGTTTTTGAGAACCAAGGTATCAATCCAGTAGGAGCCCATGCTCAAGTCCTTCTTACCTGCACAAAGCGATAACTACTCGCAACCAATGCGATTAGGGGTTGTCAAGCCCTTCACGGTCACTTACGAGAGTGAGATCTGATAGATAGAATATTTTTGGTATTTTTGATATAAAGATGAAAAGTAAAAAGTAAAAGCAAAGCGAATAGCAAAACAATATAAAAGTGATGGAGATTGATATGATGAGAATAGACCTTGGGGCCATAGGTTTCACTAGTGGCTTCTCTCAAGAGCATAAGTATTCTACGGTGGGTGAACAAATTACTGTTGAGCAATTGATAGAATTGTGCGTAATTATGAGAATATCTAGGCATGATCATGTATATAGGCACCACGTCCATGATAAGTAGAACGAAAGATTCTGCATCTACTACTATTACTCCACTCATCGACCACTATCCAGCATGCATCTAGAGTATTAAGTTAAAAACAGAGTAATGCCTTAAGCAAGATGACATGATGTAGAGAGATAAATTCATGCAATGTGAAATAAACCCCATCTTGTTATCCTCGATGGCAACGATACAATACGTGCCTTGCTGCCCCTTCTGTCACTTGGTAAGGACACCGCAAGATCGAACCCAAAGCTAAGCACTTCTCCCATGGCAAGAACTACCAATCTAGTTGGACAAACCAAACGGATAATTCGAAGAGACTTGCAAAGATAACCAATCATGCATAAAAGAATTCAGAGAAGATTCAAATATTATTCATAGATAGACTTGATCATAAACCCACAATTCATCGGTCTCAACAAACACACCGCAAAAAGAAGATTATTACATCGAATAGATCTCCAAAGAGAGGGGGGGAACTTTGTATTGAGATTCAAAGAGAGAGAAGAAGCCATCTAGCTACTAACTATGGACCTGAAGGTCTGAGGTAAACTACTCACACTTAATCGGAGGGGCTAGGATGATGTAGAAGCCCTCCGTGATGACGGCCCTCTTCCGGCGGAGCTCCAAAACAGGCCCCAAGATGGGATCTTGTGGATACATAAAGTTGCGGCGGTGGAATTAGGTTTTTGGCTCCTGTTCTGATCGTTTGGGGGTACGTGTGTATATATAGGAGGAAGGAGTACGTCGGTGGAGCACCGAGGGGCCCACGAGGCAGCCTGTGGGGGCGCCCCCCACCCTCGTGACCACCTCTTTGATCCCTTGCTGTAGGGTCCAAGTCTCCTGGATCACGTTCGGTGAGAAAATCATGTTTCCGAAGATTTTATTCCGTTTATCCGAAACACTGAAATAGGCAAAAAAACAGCAATTCTAGGCCAGGCCTCCGGTTAATAGGTTAGTCCCAAAAATAATATAAAAGTGGAAAATAAAGCCCAATATAGTCCAAAACAGTAGATAATATAGCATGGAGCAATCAAAAATTATAGATACGTTGGAGACGTATCAGTGAACTTGTGTGTGTGAGGATCCGGTCCAATATCATCTCCCTCTCTACGGTGGTGGCTAGTCCTATTTATAGAGGCCCTGGTCCTCTCCCCAAATATTGAGCGAGAAGGGAGCCAACAACTGCCAATTTGAAAGGGGACAATTAGTACAACTTATCCTGACAAAAGTGGTCTTCGCCTGCAAAAGGCTTTGGTGGTGACGCCGTCTTCGGCTCCAAGATGACCTCCGTCTTGCCGTCCTTCTAGTCTTGGTCTCGTTGCACCAATATGGAAACCTTTGCTTGATGCCTCGGTACTATGCGCCTGCACTTCCCCCTTAGCACCAAAGAGGAAACAAGGACGCTGCGCGCGCTGGCGCCCGCCTGGTCTCAATCGTCATGGCTTAAGTCACGAGAACCTCGGGAGGTTTGCCTGGGCTTGAACTCTCCACCCCTCACGAGCCTGCCTAGCAAGGCCGCTCCTGAGGAGGTCTTGCGTAGTCTGCCTCGCGAGGCTTGGCCTCGCGCGAGGGTTTTGATTGCCTTGTTGATGAAGATGGGCCATACAGGCCTGCTAGCAAAGCCACGTCGTGGGCCGTAGGCAGGCAGGTCTGGGGACCCCCATTCCTAGAACGTCGACAAGTTGTCCCTCTTTAGTTGTTTTCTGACCATCGTCTGTCAATTGATTGTCAAGAATATGAGGGCAATTGTGTTTATCGATGCCTATTATTCTTGTGGTCCGTCAAGCCGTTCTATTTCAGAATGACTAGCAGAAACAAACTCCAGTACCTCATCCATTTCTAGGATTGGATCAAAGTAGTTGTAATATGTAGAACAAAATACCAATCCAGTTTTTGGTCTGTTCTACCTCAGAGTATTAATCCCTTTATGTCAGGATTGTCATGAGAATTGCACCACCTCTTATGAATTCTTGACGCAGTGATACTTCTCGCCATCATTATTCATTGCTCGGTTCCGTGTTGTCGCAACCGGAATGCCGACAAGTGAACTATGATGTGTGAAATCAATACTCCTAGCAACCATGTTGCTTGGTAGTTAATGGACAATAATTTCATTCTTAGTGTGTTGGTTATTGAATCATCATCCTAATATTTATCATGCGACCTAGTCCATTTCCCCTGGTGCACTCCTCGATCAATGAGATAGGATTATGTCAATCCCTTGCTCTTCTGATCATGTCGTCTCGCCTTGAAAAGCAAGATTATTCTCAAGCTTAATAACATATCGGTGGTTCATGATTTTCTGAATATCTTGTCAGAAGTATTACCAGGTTGTCACCTGACCGCTATGTTGAGTTCGTGATCAAGTTGGTTTTTCCGTAAACCACCCTTTCTCCAAGGATCTGTGTTGGATACCCCTGAACTAGTTGGATAAGCTAAACAATAACTTGGAGAGTTGGAATATAAAAGCTTTATTTGACTCGGTTCAGTCAAAGGGATATCTATTGTTTGTGTGTGTATTTAAGAAAGATCTTCATCGATTGACAATCATGATCAGTTGTTGGATCTATTGTCTTACGCAATATTTGATTTGAGCATGGGCTATCATCAAATCAAATCAGAACCATTGATGCTCGTAATGTTTTCTTGCTCGTGGTTTTTTCCTTGAGAATACACCATTATATCTTTTGGGTATGATCAATGCTATCGTCGTGTTCACATAATTGTGGAATTCCATCTCCATTGGAATTTTGATAAATTGTTGTTGAGCCCCTCAGCGACATTCCTGTCTTCTCCATGATTTTGTTTGACATTAAGCTACTGTTGGAAACTTTTATAAGCATTATCTTCATGTTCCATGCATGAAGTATATGTTTGGTGTACGAAGTAACTTCCTCTAATTCATGTGCATTCGATGCAAGTTGCCGCCGTGAATTCGAGAAAGCTTGTTTTTGCTTCCTCCAGAACAATCCCAAGTCAGTCATGCATATGTGCAAAGCACTCTATGGTTTGATAGGTTGGCCTCCTCCATGCTATATGTGTTCCTAGCACACCAAGCCACTGATTGATTTGTTCGAGGAGAAGAAGTTCCTTCTTAAGAATCACATATCCTCGATGATGGTTCCCCACCTGAACTCGGTAGTGTTTTGTTGTAAGACTACTATGTGGTCATCCTTGTCTAGGACATCATGTTGACATGGGTGTAGAGGAACTAGCTCATGTTTTGGAGCTAACTACCATAGTCCATTTCCCGAGAATCTCGCAACATCATCTTGTCGGTTTGTGTTGCAAACTTTCTTTTCCAGACACGTTGTCTGAATTATCCTATTACCAACCAGATCTGAATCTCAGGCATATATGATGGTTCGAACTTCTTCCCAGAACTATGATATATGTTCCGGTGAAGTGGACGCACCTAGCTGGAAGCACTATTATTGTAGTATCTTGTTTAAGCTGTTTGGTCACTTCCCGTGAGGATTTCGCATGACTTACTCAAGAAGTTGTTCCTTATAGATTTCGTGCTCCCGAAGTCCAGCCTTTACTTGATGGCCATGTTGATGCTTTTTAATCATGACTATGGTAGCTAGAACATCAAGGAGAACATTAGAAGCGAAGTGCTAAATGTCTCTCGATCGATCATCCAGATTTTGTTTCCTTGGCATTGCTAAGGTAAAATATGAGAAAGTGTTTGTCTTCCTTTGCATCCACGTCTTCCGTCCCTATTCATCATGGTAGTATGAAGTGTTGCCAATATCTTGGTACATATGTTGGCAAAACCCTGATGAATACGGAAATGCTCAAGTTCTTGAGAGCACGCTCAGACAATAGGTTATATCCTCGGTATCAATTGGAATGTGCCTTCCATTTGCAGAGTTGTCTTATAACTCTAGTTTCCTTTATAAACTGAGTATGTCATTCTTTCGAATTCCATCAAACGATCAATTGTGAATTGCCTCAGGCTAGTATGAAGAGTTCCAATGATCTATGCATCAAAAGTAATTCTTTTTGCCACTTAAGGGAATAATTCTACGAGTCACCTTCCCTAAGGTGTCACGTTATGGAATCATGGCAATTATCTCCTTGCTAATTTGAAACCATGCACCAGCTTACTCAAGCCTAGAATTGTTGCCTACCAACTTGAACCTTCGTCATCTGTTATTTTTCCATCCCTCTCATGTGTGTTTTGAGTCTCAACTCAAGACGTGTTCTTACGTCTCACTCCATCAGTCGATCTTGAGTTGCCCGATCTCAAGAAGATCGTTTCCAGTAGAGTTTCTTTCTGTCATCATCGTGTTGGATGAAGTTCCCAAAGGCAAATACATCAAGATCAAAATGATGCGATGAATAAACATCTCTGAGAAGGACAGTTGGATCATGAAGATTGTGTAGTTTTGTGTCCCCTCTATCTTCTTACCTCACATCTTTAATCTCGGGATGAGATTCTTGTTTAGTGGGGGTCAGTTGTCACAACCCTAGATTCATGTTTGTAAATAGTGGTATTGCATCCATGCGTCATGTCTACTTTTATCTGAAACTTCAAATGGGGACTGATAAACCCTAGCAGCAAATGAAATTCAACTAGGGTCAAAATTAAATCTTTTCAATGAACCCAAAATGCCCTTCATAAATGTTCACTATGTCTGTCTTGGTCTAGAACCTCTGACAAAAATGGTGCACACCTCTCTAGGACAATCTGGATCTTTGAATTAAATCCTAAGTATTTGAATTTGGACATTTAAATTCTATAAAATGTTTTAAATGTCCAAGTAATCTTGAAAGAATTTGAGGGCTATTGGAAATATTTTCAAACTGCCCACAATTATTTTCAGGATTTTACAAAATGAATTAGTATTTCCACTAATCCAAAACAGAGGCAAACAATAGAAAACAGAAACTAAATGGAAAATAGTAAAGGAGAGAGGGACTTACCTGCACTTACCTGCAGCTCAATTGGCAACCCATCCGACCGTCCCAGCCCACCAGGGGCAGGAAGGTCTTCTTCCTCCCGCCAGTCGGACGCAGAACGCGTGCCCTACGCGCACACGCTCGCCGCGCGCCACCTCTTGCCTGCCTGCTGCCTCCCCAACGCCACTACAGATGCCACGCGACACCCCCAGAGCCGTACGACTTTCCCTCTCTCTCTCTCTCTCTCTCTCTCTCTTTCTCTCTCTCTCTCTCTCTCTCTCTCTCTCTCTCTCTCGCTCTCCCTCCTCTGGCACCCTCTGCCCCTCTTCCCCGAGGCACCCAGGAGCGCACGCCATTCGCCGGTGCGTCCACCGGCGATGCCACGCATCGCCGACATGCCAAGAAGCTCAGCTACTTCGTCTTCGATGCCCTCACTGAGCCACGTCCCGCCGGACACCCTCGAACACTGACGACGTCTTCTTCTTCAACCTCGGTCCATCGAGATCTCCATTGCCGCCCCGCTTGCTGTGGCCCCTCCCCGAGCTCGCCGACCTGCCCTACATGATCCCCGTGAGATTCTACACCGTATCCCCCTTGTCTCTGTGATGTTTGCTAGCTCTAGTCACTATTTCGCTGATAACCGAAACCCGCCGCCGCCTGCGCTCACGCCGCCGATGCTCCAGTGACCATTTGGTTCCGGGCGCGTCTCCATCGAGCTTGCTGCACCGCGTAGAGCATCTCTAGCGCTTCGCCTCTCCCGTTTCCATAGCACAGCCATGTTCCCGTGCACACCCGAACACCGGCCGGCACTGCCGAGCTCGTCGCCATTAGCTCCGGCCACCACACATGCGTCTACCACCCCCATACGATGCGCACCGGCAACAGCTCTCCAACGAGCCTAGCCGTGCATCGAACAGGGCACCATAGCCCAATCCCGAGCACCGCCGCCGCGTCTGGTCGTCACCGGCATCTAAACGCTTGTGATTTAACCCAGTTTGACCAGGGATTTGACCCCCCTGGGTCACTAACATGTGGGCCCTGCCCCTGGTCAAAACTAGGTTAGCACTAAACTAACCCTAATTAGCTAGTTAACAAACTGTGTCACTCACCAGTGGGTCCAGCTGGTCAGGTTTGACCTGGGCCGCCTATTGACCTGCTGATGCAGTGCTGATGCAATGCTGATGCTATAATAGACTTTTCTGGATTTAATCTTATTCAGGAAATTCCAGATAATAGTGTAAACTTCAATAAATCATAGAAATTAATCTATAGCTCAGAATGAAAAGTTCTATATATGAAAGATGATCAGAAAATTCCAATCTACCCATCTATACCTTTCATGCATGTTAGAACAACTTATAGCTGTTGTTTAGGACAAATCATATAAATGGCATTTGAATATTCACATATGGAGTTTGAATTTGAATCTTGGATTCAAACCAACTTCATTTAATCTGGTTGCTAGTTGCATTAGCTCAAATCACATCATATTGCCATGCCATGATCATGCATTATATTTGTTGCATTGCATTGATAGTGTTTCTTCTCTGTTGTCGGTATTTGTTCCCTCTTATTAGACGTGGTTTCGACGATGAGATCGATGACACCAATGAAGAACTACATATCTTTAGAAGTGTCAGGCAAGCAAACCCCCTTGTTCATATCTATACAATCCCACTCTCTCGCTCCTACTCTCTTTTACTGCATTAGGACAACAACGATTCATCTGTTACTTGCTGCGGTAGTTGAACCCCCTTTTGCTCTGCATGACCTGTGATTGCCACAGTAAATAGATGAAACCAACTAGCATGAGTAGGAGTTGTTTGAGCCCTGATGTGCCTACTCATTCATGCTTGTTTGTCATGCCTGCTACTGCTTAGAGTGGAGTCAGGTCAGATTCATCGGGGATCAATTGGAATGGTGATGAACATGTCCTACTGTGTGTGAGCTAGGTGTGTGAAAACGATTTGGTAAAGGTAGCGGTGAGAGGCCATGTAGGAGTACAAGGTGTGTTTCTCATTGAAGCCGTCCTCAGTGTAACACCCCGTATGTAACTTACCATAATTGTACTCCAACTCTTGACATTTTCGGCTATAAGTTATGATATTCCCTCGTGGTTGAGTTTTGTCTTTGTTTTGCATTTTTTTCATGTCATGCATCTCATATCATGTCATCATGTGCATCGCATTTGCATACGTGTTCGTCTCATGCATCCGAGCATTTTCCTCGTTGTCCGTTTTGCCATCCGGCACTCCTATGTCCTCTGGCGCCCCCTTTTGTCTCTTTTCGTGTGCAGGTGTTAAACATTCTCGGAATGTACCAAGATTTGCCAAGGGTCCTTGGTATGCCACCGGTAGACCGCCTGTCAAGTTTCGTACAATTTGGAGTTCGTTTGATACTCCAACGTTTAACCGGAGAACTGTAAAGGCCTCGTGTGTGTTCCATCCCAACACCCCTCTAAAGTGGCCCAAAACCCATCTAAACCCCCTCCATCCTCTCATTCGTTCGATCACGATTGCGTGGCCGAAAACCGCACTCCATTTGGACTCTCCTAGCTCCCTCTACCTATAAATATATGCCCCCCTCCGAAATTTTCGGGCGAAACTCTACCCTAACCTCCCTCTGCGCCACCGAACATGTCCGCCGCCTGCTGGACAACTTCGCGCTGCCGCCCGTAGCCTATGGGCGCGTGACACCTGGCCTCTCCACCGCACCCCGCCGTGGCCCGCTCGGGCCCGCCGCCGGCCCACGCGGCCCAACTCCTCCCCGCCGCCTCGCGTCGCCCGCCTCCGCGCCCACGCTCGCCCCCTCTCCGCCGCCACCTCAC
>NC_057803.1:226286341-226295811 GCF_018294505.1 Triticum aestivum
CACCAGCCGCCGCCTCCTCGCCCGCCGCACTTCGCCGGCTTCGCCTCGCCGCCCGGCGCCGCCCTCCGCCGCGCCTAGCGGTGCCCCATGCCAGATCCGGCCGGATCCGGCGAGATCCGGCCCGGACCCCACCTTCTCCGGCCACCACGACTTCTCCGGGGAAGATTCCGGCCACCTCGACTTCCGTGCTACAGTAGAACCCTAGATCCAGATCTAAATCGGAGGTTTATTTTCGTCCAAGTCTTTTTCCTGTTCATGTTTTCAAGCTATGTTCATCATGCCATAACTCCACATCCGTTGCTCCGTTTTGGGCGTGCCATATATCAAAATGTTCGTTAGGGTGTCCTCTTCATTTTATTCCATTGCACCATGCTTGTTTGAGTCCATCTTGATGCCCAAATTGTTGATGCAAGAGTGCTATAAAATGTTAGTTCCTGATTCTTATCAGTTTATGAGCATTTGTTGTTTTTGCCATGATTAATGTGTGCTTCATATGAACTTGAGCCTTACATGTGTTTTGGGATATGCCATGCCATCTTTACAGGGGTGTATGCCATGTATTTTTGTGATCAATGTGGTTACTAGCACATGCATGCAAAGTAGCTCTCATGATGTTGCTAATTTCAGGGACTTTGAATTTCACCAAGTCATTTCCCTGATGTTATTTTAATGCCATGTATCCATGCCTCTTTTGAGTATGTTCAGTAAGGATGATTTTGACATATGGTTATGTTCTATCCATCCATGTACCTGTTTGCATTTATGGAGTTGCCTAACATGATTCAATCTTGCTCTACTTTTGCTATAAAATGTTCCTGGCAGATTGTTTACATGTTAATCAATTTTGCCAAGGTTGTTGTAGTTGATCCATGCATGCTATGAGATGGTTCTTGCCATGGTTAGCTTCTTGATCATGTGTTCTTGCTGGTAGTATGCTTAGTTTGTCATTCAATGCCTTGTGTTGAGTGCATCGAGCTCACAAACATGCCTACATAATTCTGTTTATGCCATGTCCAGTTTTCTGCTAAGTCTGAATCGGTGAACGAAACTTGCTATGTTTACATGGGTGCCATCATATCTTATAATCCATTTTGGCTTATCGTCAGTAAGGGACTTTTGTTACATGCTTTGAGTAGATTTATGTCGTTCCTTGTTTTGCCATGATATGTTCCTGTAGCATGTTGTTATCTTGCTCTAAACATTGCTTCCTGATGTTAATTCCTGGCATGTTATTATTTTCCCTAAGTCTGTGAAGCAGATATCTTTTGCACTTTTGCCATGCTTGTTTGAGCCTACTATTTTGTGATTTAGCTGTAGCTCAGTGTTCATATTTTGTCAAGCATATTGAGTAGATCACTGCCATGTGCTTTGTTGTTATGTTAGAGTGCAGTAGCTTAGTTTCTTGTTGCATTCTAGTTGGCATCGTGCTGTTAATCACAGAATTGTGCCATTATTGTTTTGCTTGCCATTTGCAAACCGTGCATCCGATTCTGGAGATCTTTATATCGATTTCGACCAAAATCAACTCATCTTTCCAGTGGCGCACTTGGTTTGCCAAGTTGAGGCCTGATTCAAACTTTTCCTTCTGGAGCACGCATATGCATTGCATTTTTACATCCCGCATATCATGCCATGTTTTGCATCATGTTGCTTGCGCATTGCACCGTGGTTGATTGTGTTTCCCTTGTTTGTGTTCTTGCCTTGGGTAGAGCCGGGAGATGAGTTCGTGATCGAGGAACCCGTTGAGTACGCTTACAAGGATCAATCTTAGGTCAACTCGGAGAAATTTGCAGGCAAGGTGACCATACCCTCGAAATCACTTCTATCTTTGCTTGCTAGTTGCTCGCTCTTTTGCTAGTTGCTCGCTCTTTTGCTATATCATACCTCCCATATTGCCATGCCAAACGTCTAACCCACCTTGTCCTAGCAAACCGTTCTTTGGCTATGTTACCGCTTTGTTCAGCCCCTCTTATAGCGCTGCTAGTTGCAGGTGAAGATTGGAGTTTGTTCCTTGTTGGAACATGATTATTGTTGGTATATCATTATTATATCTTGTTTACTTTAATGCACCTATATACTTGGTAAAGGGTGGAAGGCTCGGCCTTATGCCTGGTGTTTTGTTCCACTATTGCCGCCCTAGTTTCCGTTATACTGGTGTTATGTTCCTTGATTTTGCGTTCCTTACGCGGTTGGGTTATAATGGGAACCCCTTGAAAGTTCACCTTGAATAGAACTACTCCAGCAAGGCCCAACCTTGGTTTTACCTTTTTCCACCTAAGCCTTTTTCCCTTGGGTTCCGCGGACTCAAGGGTCATCTTAATTTTAAACCCCCGGGCCAGTGCTCCTCTGAGTGTTGGTGCAACTTGTCAGCCGCCGGTGGCCACCAGGGGCAACTCTAGGTAGGCTTACCGGAAGTTTGGACAATCTGGTGTGCCCTAAGAACGAGATATGTGCAGTTCCTATCGGGATTTGTCGGCACATCAGGTGGCTTTGCTGGTATTGTTTTACCATTGTCGAAATGTCTTGTAACCGGGATTACGAGTCTGATCGGGTCATCTTGGGAGAAGGAATATCCTTCGTTGACCGTGAGAGCTTGTGATGGGGCTAAGTTGGGACACCCCTGTAGGGTTTTGAACTTTCGAAAGTCGTGCCCGCTGTTATGGGTAGATGGGAATTTGCTAATATCCGGTTTATAGAAAACCTGACACTTAACTTAAATTAAAATGAATCAACAGCGTGTGTAGCCGTGATGGTCTCTTTTCGGCGGAGTCCGGGAAGAGAACACGGTCTCGTGTTATGCTTGAACGTAAGTAGTTTTCAGGATCACTTCTTGATCTTTGTAGCTTCTCGACCATGCTTTGCCTTCTCTTCTAGCTCTCATTTGCGTATGTTAGCCACCATATATGCTAGTGCTTGCTGCAGCTCCACCTCACTACCTTTTCCTACCCATAAGCTTAAATAGTCTTGATCGCGAGGGTGTGAGATTGCTGAATCCCTGTGACTCACAGTTTACTTCCAAAACCAGATGCAGGTGTCGATGATGTCAGTCCAGGGGATGCGACCGAACTCAAGTGGGAGTTCGACGAGGATTCAGGATGTTACTATGTTTCCTTTCCAGACGATCAGTAGTGGAGGCAGTTGGGGCGATCGGGGATCTTATGCATTTGGGGTTGTCTTTATTTTAGTTCCATGGTCGGACCTTTATTGTATTCTGGATGATGTAATGCTATATTTATTTATTGTGTGAAGTGGCGATTGTAAGCCAACTCTTTATCTCTATCTTATTCAGTACCTGGGATGTGTAAAGATTACCCCTCTTGCGACATGCCTACTATGTGGTTATGCCTCTAAGTCATGCTCCGACACGTGGGAGACATAGCCGCATCGTGGGTGTTACAAGTTGATAATCAGAGCCTTCCCCGACTTAGGAGCCCCCTGCTTGATCGAATTGCTGATCTTGTTGAGTCTAGAAAAATGTTTTGAGTCTTATAGGATTATATATATCGGAGAGTAGGATTCTTTTTACTCCTCAGTCCCTTCGTCGCCCTGGTGAGGCTTCCTGACGTAGAGTTTTGACTCTTCTCTTCTCAAAATTTCACTAATTTTTTTTAGGATCACGCGGGCATCTTGGAATCGTTCCGATGGTTTTGTGTTGAGAACATTGTTCTTGGTGCCTCCTGACATTTAGGGGTTGTGGCGGTGTCCCGGGGAGTTGAGCTCCGAGGTGTTGTCGTCACAATTTTGTCATTGTAGTTCTGGAATACCTGAGTTTCACCGACATTGAAAATCTCCTTTATGCAGTTGTTGGTGAGATAACCTCGACGCCACCCAGTACTGGGGCGAGAGTTCTGGAGTATTGCCATAACTCGTATAACGGATGCTTTTCGAAGGTTGAGGTAAATGATTTCCGAAGGTTTCTTGGTTATGTGTTGAAGGATGGATACAGCTGGATGTAGGATTTGCTAGTTTTGGGTGAGATATTATGCTTTCCCTGTATCCCCAACACCTGATTGCATAACCGGAAAGTTTTGGGAGTTTCATAGGTGGGAATTCATGTAGCTCTAGTATTTCTTTCCGCACATAGTTGGTTTGTGATTGGGTAATCCTTACCAATTATTTGTTCATATCCGTACCTTTTTGTTTTATTCATCTACCTCTATGTAAGTGGCTTCTCAATTTATGGAAGTGTGATCATTTAATTTGGAATCCATTCATTCATTCTTGTTCGAATGTTAAGGCTATATGTTGCAATTTTGATCCATTTGATTCAGCTTGAATATATGTCTTTCAAGATGCTAATGAATGTCACCCTCTTCAGGATGGCTCCTCCAACGCGTCAGAATCCAGAACGTACGCCACCACCTCCACCTCCGGAGGCATGGCATGCTATCATGGCCGCCACCAACGCCAACACACAGATGCTTATGAAACTCTTGCAAGAGTGCAACGAAGGAAATCAAGGCCATGGCAACAATCAAGCTCAGTTTGCTACCCTCAACCAGTTCCTCGCAAACGAGCCGAAGTCCTTCAGTAACTGTGTTGAGGCAACAGACACTGATGATTGGCTCGTGGATATCTGCAAACATTTTGATTGTAGCAACGCCAGGCCTGAGGACTTTGTCAAGTTTGCTTCGTTCCAACTCAAAGACCAAGCTGTTGAGTGGTATCAACAATACAAAGATTCAACAAGAGCTCATGTGATTACCTGGGATGACTTCCGCCGAAACTTCAAAGCTCACCACATTCCTCAAAGTGTTGCTGAGAGTAAGCGTGAGGAGTTCCGCAATCTGAAGCAAAGTAGCTTGTCTGTTTACCAATACAACATCCTATTCCAGAGGCTCACTCGCTTCGCCAAACAAGACGTCCCTGACGAGAAGAGCATGATTTATCAATTTAGAGGTGGCCTCAGAGAAGATCTGCAACTAGCTCTCGTGCTTTTTGAGCCGAAAGAGTATGATGAATTCTACAACATGGCACTATAGCAAGAGGCTGCACAGATCAAGTGCGATGCTTCCAAGAAGAGAGTCAGGGATGCAACTCCTTCTTCTTCAACTCAAGTGGCAGCTAAGCAACAAAAGTACTGGTTGCCTCCACCTCCTCCGTTCCGTCAGCCTTATCAACAGAAGAGTAAAGGTGGCAATGGATCTTCCCACACACCCAACCCAGGCTATCAGTACAAACCGCAGTCTCATGCTCCAAGGTTAAGTGCTCCTTATCACCATCCGCTCTCAGAGGTTACATGCAACAAGTGTCAGCAGAAGGGTCACTATGCAAACAAATGCTTCAACCAGAGGCGTCTTCCGCCTCTTCCCCTTGTAAGATCTGCCAGCAAAGCAGTGGTCAAGCATAATCCCAAATTTGCAAAGGTCAACATGATGAACGCAGCTCAGGCAGAGGACTCTTTAGAAGTGATCATGGGTAACCTTCCTGTTAACGATATTCTTGCAAAAGTCCTTTTTGATATTGGTGCATTGCATTCTTTCATTTCAAGACCTTTTGTGGCTATGCATGATTTGGTTACTCAAGCATTGCCGAGACCTCTGTCTATTGTTTCTCTGGCCCGACAAATGAATTCTTGAGTATTCGTTCTGGGTGTGTCTATCAAGATGGGCAACTATAAGTTTCTGTCTTCTCCTATTGTTCTTGGTGACTCGGATATTGATCTTATTCTCGGAATGGACTGGCTTTCTAAGCACAAGGCTCGGCTTGAGTGTGCTGCCAGGCAGATTCAATTGACACACTCGTCTGAGGATGTGATCATCTATGCCACTCGTGATGATACCATTCGACTATTTTCTCTCAATGAGAAGGGCGAGTTGAATGCCATCTCTCAGATTCCAATCGTTTGTGAATATCAACACGTCTTTCTAGAAGAGCTTCTAGGAATGCCTCCTCACCGGCCAGTTGAATTCATCATCGATATTGTGCCTAGCATGAAACCTGGTTGCAAACGTCCTTACAAGCTTGGACCAGAAGTGTTGAAGGAGCTGAAGAAGCAACTCGATATACAAGAGCGTATGGGTCTGATCCGACCAAGTTCTTCTCCATGGGGTTGTGGTGTTCTTTTTGTCAAGAAGAAGGATGGCACAGACTGACTTTGTGTTGACTACCGTCCATTGAACAAGAAGACCATAAAGAACAAGTATCCACTTCCCAACATCAATGAGCTATTCGAACAACTCAAATGTGCTCAAGTATTCTCCAAGCTTGACCTCCGTATGGGCTATCATGAGATTCGCATTCATGAACAAGGTATCCCCAAGACAGCATTCAGAACAAGCTATGGTTCTTATGAATATACTGTCATGTCTTTCAGCCTTGTCAATGCTCCTCCAACGTTCTCTCGCATGACGAACTTCATCTTCAACCCTTACACAAATGATTTCGTCTTGGTGTATCTCGATGATGTTTTGGTCTTTTCCAAGAACAAAGAGGATCATGCCAAGCATTTGAGATTGGTGCTGGACAAACTCAGAGAACACCAGTTCTATGCGAAGTTTTCAAAGTGCGAGTTTTGGCTCGATGAGGTTATCTACCTTGGGCATATCATCTCCGCCAAGGGCATAGCTGTTAATCCCGACAAGGTATCTGCAATTGTGAATTGGGAACCACTTCAGAATGTGAAGGAGCTCCGCAATTTCCTTGGGCTTGCAAGCTATTGTCGAAGATTCGTTGAGAATTTCTCTAAGATCGCAAAGCCTCTTTCCAACCTCCAGAAGCATGTGAAGTATGTCTGGATGCCTGAATGAGACATTGCCTTCAACACCCTGAAAGAGAAGTTAGTCACAGCTCTAGTTCTGACTCCTCCTGATGAATCCAAACCATTCGAGGTTTTCGGTGATGCTTCCCTGCAAGGTCTCGGTGCTGTGTTAATGCAAGAGAAGAAAGTTGTGGCCTATACCTATTTCCAGTTGAAGCCCAATGAAAAGAACTACCCCACTCATGACCTCGAGTTGGCGGCAGTTGTCCATGCTCTTTTAACATGGAGACATCTCTTGTTGGGAAGGAAAGTGGACATCTTCACTGATCATAAGCTTCTCAAGTACATCTTCACTCAGCCCAGCCTCAACCTCAGGCAAACTTGTTGGGTCAAAATGATTCAAGAGTATAATCCGAGTATTGAATATACTCCAGGCAAGGCCAATGTCATTGCTGACGCTTTGAGCAGGAAGGCTTACTGCAATAGTTTGATTCTCAAGCCCTTCCAACCAGATCTTTGTGAAGCTTTCCACAAACTTAATGTCCAAGTTGTTCCTCAAGGATTTCTTGCCAACCTCCAAGTCTCTCCTACTTTGGAAGATCAAATTCGTGAGGCACAACTTCTTGATGCAATGGTGAAGAAGGTGAATATCGGTATTGCCAAGAGCCAACCCAAGTACAAGTGTTATCGCCTTGATGACAAAGATACTCTATTCTTCGAGGATCGAATTGTTGTTCCTAAAGGTGACCTTCGTAATGTCATTATGAACGAGGATCACAATTCACTCGTATCTATTCATCCTGGAAGTACAAAGATGTACCATGACCTCAAGCAGTCGTATTAGTGGACTCGAATGAAGAGCGAGATTGCTCAGTTCGTGAATGAATGTGATGTCTGCAGAAGAGTGAAAGCAGGGCACCAACAACCAGTTGGTCTCCTCCAACCTCTTGCTATTCCAGAATGGAAATTTGACCATATTGAGATGGACTTCATGACTGGATTTCTGAAGTCTAAGCGTGGCAAGGATGCTATCTTCGTCGTCATCAACAAGCTCACTAAAGTGGCTCATTTTCTTCCTATCAAAGAATCAATCACAGCAGCTCAGTTGGCAGAGCTATATACCTCCAGGATTGTCTCCTTGCACGGCATTCCGTAGTTGATATCTTTAGATCATGGAAGCATCTTTACTTCTAAGTTCTGGGATTCCTTTCAGAAGGCCATAGCACCAACATTCTCTTCAGCACAACCTTTCATCCTCAAACTAGTGGACAAGTCGAGTGAGTAAATCAAATTCTTGAAGATATGCTCAGGGCTTGTGTCATTTCTTTCGGCATGAAGTGGGAAGATTGTCTTCCATATGCCGAGTTCTCCTACAACAACAGCTTCCAAGCGAGTTCGGGCAAGGCCCCATTCGAGATTCTCTATGGCAGAAAGTGTCGTACCCCTCTTAACTAGCCAGAGACTAGTGATCGCCTACTTCTTGGCAATGACTTGATCATAGAGGCTAAAGAAATGTGCAAAGTCATTCGTGAAAATCTCAAAGCCACGCAATCGCGTCAGAAGAGTTACTATGATAGCAAGCTTTGTGACTTGGCTGTCGAGATAGGAGACCATGTCTACCTCCGCGTCTCTCCAATGAAAGGTACTCGTCGCTTTGGTATCAAAGGGAAGCTTGCCCCTAGATACGCAGGGTCCTTTCAAGATCATTGGCAAAAGAGGCGACCTCGCCTATCAACTTGAGCTTCCATCCGACTATGCAAACGTGCATGACGTGTTTCACGTGTCACAACTTCCCAAGTGTTTCAAGACTCCTAACCGCACCATCAACTTCGAAGAGATTGATCTCCAAGAAGACCTGTCTTATCATGAGCATCCCATTGCTATTCTTGAAGAAACTGAGGGCAAGACTCTCAACAAGTCTATCAAATTCCTGAAAGTGAAGTGGTCACATCATTCCAACCGAGAAGCCACCTGGGAACGTGGGGACCACCTTCATTCCGAATATCCAGAGTTTTTTAGTCCTAGAACTCGGGATGAGATCCTTTCGTAGTGGTGGAGTGTTGTAACACCCCGTATGTAACTTACCATAATTGCACTCCAACTCTTGCCATTTTCGGCTATAAGTTTTGATATTCCCTCATGGTTGGGTTTTGTCTTCATTTTGCATTTTGTTCATGTCATGCATCTCATATCATTCCATCATGTGCATCGCATTTGCATACGTGTTCGTCTCATGCATCCGAGCATTTTCCCCGTCGTCCGTTTTACGATCCGGCACTCCTATGTCATACTGCGTCCCCTTTTGTCTCTTTATGTGTGCGGGTGTTAAACCTTCTCGGAATGAACCGAGATTTGCCAAGCGTCCTTGATATGCCACCGGTAGACCACCTGTCAAGTTTCGTACCATTTGGAGTTCGTTTGATACTCCAACGGTTAACCGGGGAACCGTAAAGGCCTCATGTGTGTTCCAGCCCAACACCCCTCCAAAGCGGCCCAAAACCCATCTAAACCCCCTCCATCCTCTCAGCCCTTCGATCATGATCGCGTGGCCGAAAACCGCACTCCATTTGGACTCTCCTAGCTCCCTCTACCTATAAATATATGCCCCTCCGAAATTTTCGGGCGAAACCCTACCCTAACCACCCTCTGCGCCACCGGACATGTCCGCCGCCCGCCGGACAACTTCACGCCGCCGCCCGCAACCTATGGGCGCATGACACCTGGCATCTCCACCGTGCCCCGCCGCGGCCCGCTCGGGCTCGCCGCCGGC
>NC_057803.1:226662627-226671951 GCF_018294505.1 Triticum aestivum
GGCGGCGATGCCGGTAGGGTGTGGGAGGTGCGGGATGTTGGATCGGGGAAGCCAATGGGTGGGATTTTTTCCTTTTCTCTAGTCGCTGCCGGTTCGGGAAGTTTGGGAACATGTCCATTGGGCCCTATATAAGGCTCACTATGATCCAAATAACTGTTCTAATCCTGGGATTAGAATAGTGTTGTCCTATATATATATATATATATATATATATATATATATATATATATATATATATATATATATACACTATTTTTTGGGGGAACAGATTAATGCTAAATTGTCGTACGTGTAACTGATTTTATCTCTATGGGATGTGAGAATGGCTGCATGCAACAACTTAATCCTACATGCAAGGAATCGGTGTCTATCTTTCAATTTTTCCATGTAAGAAACATGATGATTATTTATTGGGAAGTATAACACGCCTCCTCTTGTCCTTTTATTTAAACCGTGGTCGTACATTCTACAGTATGAAACCGACATATTTTTCTTCGGGTAGTATATGTACGTATATGTTTGATAGAAGTAACATACTGATACATCTATTAATATACTCTAATATTGTATTGGATAAGTAAGGAGTATATCCTGCAAAAAGAAGGATAATTTAAGGAGTATATCCTGCAAAAAAAGGATAACTAAGAAGTATGGCCATAATAATCTCAGTATATGTTCGGGAGTACTGAGTATATATTATCCTTTTTAAGTGGTATATACCTATTTTTACAAAAGTACATACCTTTTTTTAAGGGCTATATATGCCAATAGCTTTGAAGTATGTACTGTTGTTTTGAAATCTGGATTATACTATTCTTTTTTTATACAACTAAAACAACTAGGAGTATACATACTTGTTCCAAATAATATAGTACCTTCTTTTTTTACTTCAGATCTGAAGTATACTATACTACACACAAAGCCAGAGAGGTATATACTATAATCTAGATTAGGGCGGTATATACTGATTTTTTTATTGACTGTATGCTTCAATCTTGAATGAAGAAGTATACACCGGAAAGATCCAAAGAAGTATGTGTTCTCCAGTAAATGAACAATTATACTGGATAGCTATATGTACATTGATTTTGCATGCATGTTCTTCGGCCGCCTGGTGCATCAACCAATTTATATGATATGCCATGGATGAACTCGTTTAACCACGCCCACAGCGCCCGTCGGCGTCATGTTGAAACACTGGCCATCAGCCCACCATACGGATTGCCAAGCACGTTCAACACCGTCGGTGTGCAGCCGCACCTTGTAAGATGTTCGTCCTCATTGTCCTCGAGCCACCGCCGTCGGCATCTCATCTCTATCGTTGATCTACTGCCTTCAGCATCTCGTCTACTTCATTGAGCCCTGCCTGCAGCATAGCCATGCATCGATCTCGCCTTCATCCTTCATCGTCGAGTCGCCGGGCTGCCCAACTTCACTAGTGAGATCTGTAACAAGCGAGAGTAGTGGGAGATAAATTGTAGGAACCAACACCCAAGATGTATAAATTGATGTGAGAAATATCTTACATCTCTTGCTTGAAGCTTCCACGGTGACCAATTAAGGTGCACGTTGCCGGTCGCCGCCGCCGGAGATTCTGTTGGCTAGAGCCATTGGACGGCCAAACGAGTCGTCAGCTCCTAGCCTAGGTTGGTAGTGAGTAAATATAATGTGCATCTCAATTCCCTACTTTCACGTAACAACTTTTTGAACTAGATCTTATCCATGCAAAGAGAGGTCGGTAGTTAACAACTTAATTATATAATTAATTTGAATGCGGGATAATTAAACGGGTGTGTGCCCCGATAGCTTCCTCGCGTTAGTTGTTTGGTGTTGGGAGTACGTACATCTAGGTGTATGAACCCATTTTCCTATATATATATATATAATTCCGATCATGATGAACTAGATGCATAGGATAAATTTTTTGATGGAACTCCAATTTCAATCGATTCCAATTCCAGGATCCAATATCATCACATAGCCTATACCATGCCAATGCTTTTCCCTTCAAAGATAAATGGAAAACCTTCTTCATAACTTCATCTCTGGGTAAACCTGCAAGCTTGAACAATCCACAAATTTGTTCTACATATATCAAGTGCATATCAGGATGTTCGGTTTCCGTCTCCTGCATAAGGATTAGCTAGCAGTTGTTCTATCATACCTGAAGGGATTTCATATTCACTATTTTCAGTAGGTGCAGTAGGTTGAGGGGTAGCTAATTGTGGTTCCGATCGAGGTGAAGATACCCCGAACAGACCCCTCAAAGGATTGTTTTCCATAGTAAGAAGTGACAATAAATTTCAGTACACTATATAAATGTTTCCTTACCAAATTCCACTTACCAAAGGCGCTTCACTCCTCGGTAAAGGCGCCAGAAAATAGCCTTGATGGCCCACAAGTATAGGGGATCAATTGTAGCTTTTTTCGATAAGTAAGAGTGTCGAACCCAACGAGGAGCGGAAGGAAATGACAAGTGGTTTTTAGCAAGGTAATGTCTGCAAGTGCTGAAATTGTAAGTAGCAGAGTAGTTTGATAGCAAGATAATTTGTAACGAGAAAGTAATGATAATAGTAGCAAAAGTGCAGCAAGGTAGCCTAATCCTTTTGAGGCAAAGGACAAGCCAAAATGGTTTCTTATGATAGGCAAAGTGTTCTTGAGGGTACACGAGATTTTCATCTAGTCACTTTCACCATGTTGGTTTGATTTGTGTTCGCTACTGTGATAATTTGATATGTGGGTGGACCGGTGCTCAGGTGTTGTTCTTACTTGAAAAAACCTCCTACTTATGATTAACCCTCCCGCAAGCATCCGTAACTATGAGAAAAGTATTAAGAATAAATTCTAATCATAGCATTAAACTTTTGGATCCAATCGGTCCCTTACGAAATAGCACATAAACTGGGGTTTAAGCTTCTGTCACTCTCGCAACCCATCATCTAATTGCTACTCCACAATGCATTCCCTTAGGCCCAAATATGGTGAAGTGTCATGTAGTTGACGTTCACATGACACCACTAAGGGAATCACAACATACATACTATCAAAATATCGAACACATATCAAGTTCACTTGATTACTTGCAACATGATTTCTCCCGTGACCTCAAGAACAAAAGTAACTACTCACAAATGATAATCATGAGCTTTCAAAAAAACAAATGATAATCATGCTCAAGATCGGAGAGGTATTAAATAGCATATTGGATCTGAACATATAATCTTCCACCAAATAAACCATATAGTAATCAACTACAAGATGTAATCAACACTACTAGTCACCCACAAGCACCAATCTATAGTTCCGGTAACAAGATTGAACACAAGAGATGAACTAGGGTTTGAGATGAGATGGTATTGTTGAAGATGCTGCTGCAGATTGCCCTCCTCAAGATAGGAGAGTTGTTGGTGATGATGATGACGATGATTTCCCCCTCCGGGAGGGAAGTTCCCCCGGCAGAATCGCTCTGCCGGAGGGCAAAAGTGCTCCTGCCCAAGTTTTGCCTCGAGACGGCGGCGCTCCATCCAGAAAGTCTTCTCCTTATTTTTTTCTAGGTCAAAATGACTTATATACCAGAAGATAGGCACCGGAGGTGGGCCTGGGTGAGCACAACCCACCAGGGCACGCCTGGGCCCCTTGGCGCGCCCAGGTAGGTTGCGCCCACCTGGTGGGCCCCCTATGGTACTTATTTGCTCCAATATTCTTCATATATTCCATAAAAATTATCCGTGAAGTTTCAGCTTGTTTGGAGTTGTGCAGAATAGGTAGCCTGACGTAGCTTTTCTAGGTCCAGATTTCCAGCTGCCGGAATTCTCCCTCTTTGTGTATACCTTGCATATTATGAGAGAAAAGGCATTAGAATTACTCCAAAAAGCATCATTATAGATAAAAACATCATAAATAACAGCAGGAAAACATGATGCAAAATGGACGTATCAGCTAGGGATAACTTTCTTTGGTGTTGATATTTTGAAAGACATGGTTGCTTGTTGATATGCTTGAGTATTGAAATCTTCATGTCAAAAATAGACTATTGCTTTGAACCATATAAAATTCCAAATGTCCATGCTACAAAAGAAAAGAATATGTGATGAACATGTTAGGCAGCATTCCACATCAAAAATTCTGTTTTTATCATTTATCTGCTCGAGGACGAGCGAGAATTAAGCTTGGGGATGTTGATACGTCTCCAACGTATCTATAATTTTTTATTGTTCCATGTTGTTATATTATCATTTTTGGATGTTTTACAATCATTTTATAGCAACTTTATATCATTTTTTGGGACTAACCTATTGACATAGTGCCCAGTGCCACTTGTAGTTTTTTTGCTTTTTTTACATCACAGAAAATCAATACCAAACGAAGTCTAAACACAGCAAAACTATTTGGAGAATTTTTATGGACCAGAAGACCTAGGATGGGCCAAAGAAGTACCAGAGGGGAGGCCCGAGGTGGGCACAACCCACCAGGGCACGCCCTGGGGGGTTGTGCCCCCCTCAGTGGCCTCCCACACCGCCTCTTCTCCCTATAAATCCCCAAATATTCCAGAAGCCCTAGGGGAGTCGACGAAACACAATTCCAGCCACCACAAGTTCTAGAACTACGAGATCCAATCTAGACACCATCACGGAGGCGTTCATCATCCTCATTGGTGCCTCTCTGATGATGCATGAGTAGTTCATCATAGACCTACGGGTACGTAGGCAGTAGCTAGATGGCTTCCTCTCTCTCTTTTGATTCTCAATACAATGGTCTCTTGGAGATCTATTTCATGTAACTCTTTTTGCGATGTGTTTGTTGGGATCCGATGAACTTTGAGTTTATGATCAGATTTATATCCATGAAAGTTATTTGAGTTTTTGATCTCTTATATGCATGATTATTTATAGCCTCGTATTTCTTCTTTGAATCTTTAGTTTAGTTAGGCCGACTAGATCGATTTTCCTTGCCATGGGAAGAGGTGCTTTGTGATGGGTTCGATCATGCGGTGTTCTTTCTCAGTGACAGAAGGGGCAGCAAAACACGCATGTATCGTTGCTATTAAGGATAATAAGATGTGGGCTATTCCTACATGAGTAGATCTCGTCTACATCATGTCATCGTTCTTATTGCATTACTCTGTTTCTCCATGAACTTAATACACTAGATGCATGCTAGATAGCGGTCAATGTGTGGAGTAATAGTAGTAGATGCAGGCAGGAGTCGGTCTACTAATCTTGAACGTGATGCTTGCCTAGATATCGTCATAACTATTCGATTTTCTATCAATTGCCCAACAGTAAAAATTTTACCCACAGTGTGCTATTTCTTGAGAGAAGACACTAGTGAAATCTACGGCTCCCGGGTCTATTCTTTATCATATTTGCTTTCTGATCTATTATTTGCTTTGAGATCTATTTTTATTTGCATTTATTTTCAGATCTATTATTCCAAAAACCCAAAAATACTTTGCTGCACTTTTTATTTGCATCTTTTATTTCACGCTTACTCGAAATATATTTATCCAATCTATCATAAATTTTATCCCGTCAACTTGACAATTTCTGGCACCGTTACCCGAAAGAGGGATTGACAACCCCTCATACGCGTCGTGTTGCAAGTATTTGTTCTTTGTGTGCAGGTACCGTTTACATAGTGTTGTTTGGTTCTCCTACTGGATTGATACCTTGGTTTCATAACTGAAGGAGATACCTACCGCAGCTATACTTCATCATCCCTTCCTCTTTGGGGAAATATCGATGCAGTTTCAAGAGACATCACACGCCACAGGTGCCTTGGACGTTTTCGATTTGGTAGGCGCCTTGGATGTACTGGCGCCATTCTTCTTGGGCGCCATCTCTCCGTGATGGGTGATGAAGATGGTGTTGAAGATCGAATTGACACAAGTCAGTGAGCGTGCTCCCAACCTGGCGCACCAGATGTCCGATGGGTGCTCGTGGGCACTTGCAACACCAGGGGCAAGAGTTTGCTCCCTATTTTTTGGTTCAGTAGGGCAGTGCGGCGAACACCGAGGTCACGTTGGTAGCGACCAGTCGAACATGGTGATCTTTTCCCTGCTTTTTGGTGGATTCAGTGGTGTATGAATACAACTTGGATGGGGAGGGGGGTTCGACCTTCCCGAGAAGGGAAAGGAAGAACTATATGTTGTTGTCTAACTGCTTCAAGGTCCGGCCCTTGTTATGGTAGTTTGGGCCTTCTTTATAGTATGAAGGGGTCACCACAGTAGCTGAGGATTGTGATGAGTGTCGTTGAGGCTTTGTAAGGAGTCTGCCGCACGCCAACTGCATTAAATGCAGGGGCATGTGTCTTGTGTTTCGTGGTCCGGGAACAAACGCATGTCCCATACCCATCCTTCAACATAACTGCCTCTTGTTATAGTGCCACGCACTGCAACAATTACCATGTGTACACTAGAGATAGATAGGGATTCGACACGCTGCAACCGCTTAGGCCTTGTTCGGTTTGGCAGGTTTGAAGAGGTTTGAAAGGGATTGAAGGGGATTAAATCCCTTGCAAGTCAAAATCCTTCTCAAACCTCTTCAATCCCCTTCAATCCCTCTGGCAAGAGGATTAACCGAACATGGCATTAAGGCCTCGTTTGTTTCAGGTGGATCGGAAGGGTTTTCAGGGGATTAACCCCGCGAGGCCCAGAATCCTCGCAAATACCCGTTGGCCCATTTGGTGCGTGGTTTCGACGGCCCAACCCTCTCGATTCCCCTTCGATCCACTCGCTTCCACGCGCTTCAAAATCCTCAAAGCCCCCTCAGGGCCTGTTCGGTTGACAGGGAAAATAGAGGGGTTTGACAGGGATTGGCAGGGATTACATCCTCTACAAGTCAAAACCTCCTCCAATCCACCCCAATCCCCCTGTGAGGAGGTGTAACCGAACAAAGCCTCAAGGATTTGGTCGCCCGACACGAGACGCCGCCGCCCGACTCGACACGCCGCCGCGACTCCTCCCAAGACCCCGTCGCCGACTCCTCCGCAAGACGCCGCGCCGCCCGACGCCTCAACGCCTCGACGCCGGCGATCTCCTCCGTCATACTAGACTTCTCCCCGGTGGTTAGTCATCGCAGCCCCTCCCCTCCCCCCTCCTCTCCATGGCTGCCACATCTCGCACGCCCTCCGTTCGCCTCTTTCTCACTAGTGAACACGCCAAGAACGGCGGTGACATGCTCAATTTCATGCTCCTCTTGAGTTTGAGTGTGAGTTTCAGTGACGGGCATCGGGGCCGGAGCCGGAAGTGAGGCCTCCGGGAAGTCGTCGGGGTAGGGGGCGGGCGGGGGGGCTGAAGCGCGGGCCTCCAGGTAGGAGGCGGAGGGCGTCAGATCTCGCGGGTAGACTGCGCTGGCACTGGAGCTGGCGGCGGCCAACCTCCTCTGCAATTTCTGCAAGATCGAAGCATGGAATTGGGTTAGGATTCAATTTGTCTGTCAGTCTGTGATTTGGAAATTGCTACAACTGAAGGAGCAGAGAAAAAGACGGAGGGACCTGGTCCTTGGGATATAGGATTGTAGGTGCGAGAATGCGACAGCCTATCTTTAGCGCACCATCTGCCATAATTTTAGTGGCCAGTGTTGAATCTGCAGCTATGAGCATATTAACAGAAACAGGCAAAGCCAAATGTTTAGCTGGAAGATGTTCCAGCTGCAGCCAAACATGCCTGCTAAAAATAGCTCCCACTTCTTTGATCAAGATGTAATTTAGGTGCAGGACTGGATCAGTGGGTGTTATTTTCCAGTTCACTTGAACTAGAAAATATGTATCTATCTCGAAAGTGTAGATGCTCTGCTCAGTGTATCAGCAGATGCACTGAAGCACTGAACTGTGATGATCAGAGTAATACACTAGTTTTAGTTTCGAAGATTGTTGTTTGTTTGATGATCGATCATATGTAAGCAACCAGATATCGACCGTTGCAGTTCAATTAGCAACGTTGACTCCCACCATTGTTCAGCCATACCATGGATATCTATCTAAACTTGGAGTACACTGACGTCCCTGGCCCTAGCCCCTCTTTTGAGGATAAATTGGCAGATTGTAAACCACCTTTTTCATTGTTGATTGTAATGGCAGTGTGCTGTCACCATGGAGAAAACATACCTATCACTTCCACAGTGTTAGTTTTGATCTGGATATGTTCCCCCTCTGGCATAATCCCACAAGTTAGTACTGGCCCATGTCATTTCACCTAGTCACAGTGATGATAGGTTCAGACCAGAATAGTTGTTAGTTTCGGAGTCAATTAGCCCGTGGAGTACAAGTCAATGATGTATAGCAGATTCAACTGGAGGTCTATGACATTACTATTATGTTACACGTGGTGAGTGCCATGACCAAATATGACATGGCACTGTCAAAAAATGCTTACTAATAGCTTTTGATTTCTGTTTACTACTGTCTGATGTCGATATGTTCTTATTTTGACAGCCAACAGCCTGGGTTCTTGTTGGGATGGCGGGTTGCCTCCATCTTGGGATCCAATCGTCAGTTTTATGTTGTAGGCTGACTCAACTTGTACGTCTCCCATCTAGGTTGGGCGGTGATCCTTTCTGAACGGGGCCTTTTCATTGTTTCATTAGCCTGCCAATTCTACATAAATATCCTTTGTCCTGACAAAAGGTTGTTCCTGAAAAAAGATTTACAATTCCTGCCATAGTATCCATTTTGTTCAGCTATTTGCTGTAATCTTTTTTTCTAAAGGCACTCTAATGTTCATATCTTTTGTTTCATCGGGTTCTCATGCACCAAAAGAAGCAACAAAAGATGGATACATTTCTCTCAAGCACTCTGGATGAATGAATTTCTCTCAGGTTGTCGATGCTAGATGACCATGACACCAAAAGAACATTTGTATGCATTATCTTCGTTGCAAAATGATATTGTGGCTGTGATGAACTGTTTGCTACGAAAGATTATGTTGTTATGATAAATTATGAATGCTGGGATTTGGGTTTCAAAGACATTTTGTTATGATAAATTATGTAGTTGTTGTGATGAGATATTGATTTCATCTTGTGAAAGCAGCAACACGGCCTATGAGCTTGGTGATAAACATGATGCTTCAAATTATGTTGTTATGATAAAGAGGTGGTGCTGCTGCTTGAAGTCATTTTTATCAATTCTGCAGCAAGGATATAAAGGGAGTTAGTTACATCATAAAGATTGGATTTTTAAATGTTCTACACCATGTTATGTCAACATGACAAACCCTTCCTACCAAATAGAGATTTTAAACAAAGAGGATTGTGAAAGGAAGGGTTTTGAGGATTCAAGGGGTTTCGAGGGGATTGGGTGGAAGAGGGGGATTCACCAAATCCC
>NC_057803.1:226672193-226673327 GCF_018294505.1 Triticum aestivum
AAACAAGGCCTAAGGGGCATGGGCCCTCCAGCATGCCAGCGGCAATTCTGCGTGTGGCCTAGGCTGCTGGTGAGAGGCAGGTCGGGCCGGTATACGAGTGCCGACTCTATGAAGGTCGCGGTCCATGGGATTAGGCCCACGGAGCACGTTCCTGGGGAAACGTTCTTCCCGCAGAGTGGCATCCTTTCAGGCATTCCGTGGAGGAGAAACACGATCTTCAGGGTGGCTCTCCTTGAAGTGTCCTTGCCAACAAGGCCACTGCCCGCAGTGCACAGCAAGGTTCGTGGGACCTTGGTGTTCACGGTACTGACATCGAGCACATGCCCATGAGGCAGAAACAACCTTTTGCCTGGCTCGCGCGAGCAAAACAGCACTCCGAACACACCCGACCCTCACAAACCCGGCTGGCATGAACCAAACAACCCATCAGAAGACGCCTGTCGCAAGCGGGCCAGCTCAGCTCGAGGCCGGGACGGCCCCAGCATATATCATGTGCGTCGCTCGACCCGGGCTCAAGTGGACGGCCCGTGACGGATGGATTGGACGGTACGCCCGAGACCACCGTCATTGAGCCCGAACAATGGCTTGCCGCGGGATCTCTCGATGGCATTCCGAACAAACCGATCTACCTGGCAGCTCGGGCCGCTTGGGCCCGACTGGACGGCGTGGTGCGCTCTTGGCCACTGTCATTGGCCACGGCCGCACCGGCCAGCCCTCGTGGCACGCCATCCGTTATCGCCATCCGATAACGGATGGCGTGGGCGCCACACGCGAGTCGTCGGTGCAACTGCAACGCACAGGGCGTCTAGAGCAACCGGACTAGCCAAGTGTGAGGCGAGGATACCTCCAGGCATGTCCGAGCACATCTTCGCGCACGATGCCTCAGCCACGTGCACGGCCGCCTCGGCCCAATGACGATGGCCCTAGGCGAGCTGGACGGTACACCTATCATAGACCATCCAGCCGGGTTGCCCGGGCAGATCGGACGGCTTGCATCGGCCCGAGAGGCTCCTACGGCACGCCACGGCGCAACAAGCTCTTGCGACATGCCACCGTGCAACGGACATCCAGGAGCCTCTCTTCATGCGTAAGGCTGGTACTCCACCATCCTTTATAGGAGTAAAAATTATATAT